>NC_137063.1:5376636-5634136 GCF_032717465.1 Coenobita brevimanus
ATATACCTAAACCATATTCCCATTCTCTCACCCTTTCACCTTTCCACTTAGTTTCAGAAATACACACACATAAATAGATATTTTTAAAATAAGAACAGGAATCATTATATATAATCATTTGCTGCCTAAAGGATTTGATCAGTGTTCTTTAAAATAATTCTCACAATTGATTCACCAACACCAAACTCATTACCAGTGGCAGAGTTGCCTTTGCCTCCTTTCTTCATCTCTATCAACTTCAGTAGATCTCCAGACTTATTCTTGTTCTTCTTGATCGATGGAGCCATGATATGGGTGCAGGGTGAAACTCCTCTGATATAGAAATGCTCATTTTTCGCCCAGATTTTTAAAGTGAGTATTTTGGGGGTGTACCTTGCAAAATAGGAATTCACAGGGTTAGAGTTCACAAAATCAGAGGACCTAATGTATATATGTATATTTTCTAAATTTACAAACCTTGATTTTTTGGTCCAAAAATCCAGATTCTCTGACTGGACCTACGGACCTATTGGCGACCTGAAAGGATTAACCCCTACACTGCGGGCATGTTTACCAATGTTTTGCGTGTGCCGCGGGGTTATTCGGGCTCCGACACTCTCTCAAAAAATATTTTGCCAAAAATCAGTTATTAGTCCTAGAATATTAAAATTATATATGCTTATGGCACATACCTTCAGCTTTCTCCTGGAATGTTTGTTGAGCCTTCGTCGGTTACTGTAGGACTTGTGGAGACCTCTGAAGTTGGGTAACGAAGTCTCCACTTTACACTTCCCGACAACCCATAATATGATTACCACAGCCAAATATTAACACTATAAACACTACTCTATGATTTTCAAGTAGTTTGGGATCCATACTCCAAAAAAAAAACAACTGTGAAAGCAATGAAAATTACGAGCACGTCTGACCGTCGCACTTGCGCTAGTTCGCTCTTGGTACTCTGTCATTTATTATTCATAAAACCCCTCACACTTTATATTTCTATTACTATATAACACTTATATATATCTACAGTCTTTATCCATAAGTTTCCTTCAGTAGTATTAGTTTATTGTCACTGTAGGGATTCAATTTCTTTCAGTAAAATACGTAGCATTCACTTTCTCGTCCTGTATACTAGCATTGAGAGTGAATGTCACTTTCAATTTCCCTCTCATAACTCATAGTATTCAGACATGCTTGAGTGAAACTTTCACTTTCATTACTCCTAGGGTATATACTCGTATTCTTATAATACTACTCATTTACATTTCTATTTACGTTCTCTATTTTATTTATGTTATTTACATTTCTATTTTATTTACACTGTGTTATGCACTGTCACTTGAAGTAACTTATAAAACTATCTTCCACTGTTCACGTATATTTACATTCATTACTTTCACTTGCTGTTTACACATTATTTACACATTATTTACAATTCCACTTGCACTGTTTTACTCAATAGAAAGATCGTAGTTACTCTTTTATCAATTGTCAGCCCTTTACCTCTTTCTACACGAAGTTTAGTAGGGGGTAAAGGTCACAGGGCCCTTTGCATGGGGGTGGAAAGGCCCTGAAGCTAGCAAGAGCGAACAGACGTACCCCCACACTGGAAGATGAGAGTGAACTGATAAGGGTGGGCCGGGGAGGAGGCCTACCTAGGGAAATCAGCACTGCCAACGTTTAGCCTCTTGACACAGCTATTTATAGCAATGAAATGATTGGCAGGAAATCTAGACAATACATTATAAATTAGGTAGTTCCAGGTGAATGTAAATATCACTTAGGCTTCTCCCTTCCCTCCTTATATGTATATTTATTACGAAAATAGATTATACGGCATATTTCAAGGGGAAATAGCGAAAATTAGCAAACGAGTGCACGTGAAGTGTTGTCAGGTGATAATTAGCCAATTCCAGGTGTATGGCACTCTCACTTACCTTATTCCTTTCTTGTATATATTATTTGGTATAAGAATAGGGCATAGGGCTTATTTCAATGGATGAAATCAGTGAAAAATTCCAGGGAAGATTTACTTAGCGTAGCACGGCCGGGCAGGCGAGAGGATAGGGTAATGGAGGGGGGGGTAGGGAGGGGAGTCAAGAACGGGGAGAAATGGCTAAGTTGCCAACAATGGATGGGAGTACAGATGAGATCAGGAGTGCTGACTAGTGTTGGACATTGGCAGTACTGATAGATGATACAAGCCCCCACTTGGAAGCCCGGGTGAATTCAAAATAACACAGAATCACAAAAGCGACGCCCCGCGGTATGATCCCTTGCTCCCAAGCGTCACGAAAGTGATGCTCCGCGGTTAAGGGGTTAATGGAATACTTTAGTATGATGGAATGATCTCTCCTTATAGAATGAAATTATTAACCATACCCAGAAATAAATAAAGTTAAAATTGTGGAAGAACTAATAGATTAGGGTAATTTTCTGTAATGAGTATCTCACAGGAAGTAAGACTATCGATATGTGGTAGGCATGTTATGCCCTGCATTGGTGTATTTCATTATTCATGCAGTTATATTTTATTTGTTGTAGCAAAGCAGTGAAAACATTTATTTTACCAATATAGCTTATGATATAGTTAGGATTGTGTGTTGCAGTGTTGATGGCCTGGTAGCAGTGTTGGCAGGCCTTGGTGTGCAGACTGTTGGCCAGCTGAGCCAGCTGACAGAGGCAGACATCAACAAGCTGCCTGTCAGATCACCCAAGATCACTTGTACATTAGAAGTTCTCAAAAAACATGAAGAAAATCAGAAGTAAGTATGAGTTATAAGTACAAGATAAAGCTGAAAAGTAGATTAATTCTTAAGTAGTACAGTTTAAAGATCTTTGTTTTCTGAACAATTGATTTGTTGGTGGTAGGTGGTGGTGATGATCATCCACTTACTTGATGTAGTGTTTCCAACTTCTTCCTTCATCTTTATCATTCTTTTTCTGTGTCTGCCCTCATCTCTTCCAATTTCTCCCATCTTTCCTGTCAGTTTTTACTATTCTTTCCTTTTCAGGTAGCTTTATATTGAGTAGCCAGCCTAATGGTTTCCTGTAAGCCAGGAAACCATTTACAGCACTGGGTGGTAACCATATAACCAACCTATATGTGTTCCCTACATGTCAAACAAGTAGGTTGGCAGAGGGGTAGTGCCCATCCTCATAAAATAATTAAAAGACAAATGGCCACCCTGTACGGTATCATGGCGTCTGGCCATAGATGGACAAATAGTTTATAGTTGCAATAGCAGAGGTACCCAGCATTGCCCAGGTAAAACTGTATGATCATGCATATTCGCATTACTTGAGGCCATGGATGGCCACCCCTAGTGGAAGCCCCCATAGGGCTCATTTTGCCCGTTGGACTTCAGTTCCTCCTTGGGCCCATTTCACCATGGACCTAATTTCCCACTGCCCACCCACCCTGCTCACCTATCCATCCACCTGCTCTACCTGTCCACCCACCTTTCCTACCCATTTACCCTACCCATCCACCCACCATGCCCACCCACTTAGCCACCATCATGCCCATCCTTGCTGCCCCACCCCACCACACCCAGCCCAGCTCACCCATCCACCCAACCAATCTGGCCACCCATTTCAGCCAGTGTCCGTCATGTTGATGATTGTGTTTCCGGAAAGCCAATAGGTTAGAATAATTTTCTGTAACAGGTATCTCAGAGTAAGTGAGACTAGAGATTGGTATCCGAGTTAGTTCTAATCTCGGCCATCAGGGGCATCACTTTAGCAGCTGCAGTGTTCATTTAGTTTATAAAGGCTTTAACATGCTTGCATGTGTTGGCCATGGTCACCTAATGGCAGCTGTCCAGACTGCTCAATATCTGCCAACCTCCCTATTCAGTTCTGTATCCCTGAGGTCACTCTCTGTGACCTCGTCCCAGGTCTTTTCAGTCTGCCTCTCACAACCCTACCCCCAGCATTCACACTCCTCACTTTCTGCACCCAATTGTCATCCCCTATCTTCACATACCCAAACCATCCCAGTCTACCTTTCCACATCACAACACCAATACACTCCAGTCCTATCCTTCCTCTTAACTCTTTCATCATAAACATAGCCCCCCCTGTTACTTGTAGAGAGAGGTATGTGCATCCCTCTCAGTTTCTTTAGAGGATGGGTGGACAGACAGACAGACAAACATTCTGCTTTCATAGATATATGGATTTGTAATTGCATTGTGTCATGACTTGAAGCAAGATTTGAGGAAATTTGAGCATTTTCTTGAACAATAATGAACTTTAGTCATGAGTGGATGGTAATACATTAATTGTTTTGTGTAGCAATGAAAGAAGAGAAAGCCAGTCATTAGTAAACAGCTAATCACTGTTAAAACTTTTACCATGCTACACAGGAATGAAAAATCAGATGAGGGAGTGCATGATGTTGAGGCTCAGATGCAAGAGATGTTCAGTGGCCTGGACTGTGAGGACAAGAAGAATCTTAGACCCAGCCAACACAACTGGACACACATTGACCAGAACCATCTAAACGTACAACGCCAGGTAGTACAACCAACAGATGAGGTTGAGGACGTCATGGTTGATAATGATATTGATGTGCCACAAGTACCTGGAGTAGAAGGCATATCTCCTTTGGATTCATTCCCAGAAGGTGAGTGTGGCATTATTATTACTAATGTATTAGCTTTATTATTAAAGGCACCATGCACGTTGAGTGCCCTGTCATGCATGCATGGCATTAAAACTCCAAGAGGCAGCTAAAGGATATTATATATATTTGCACGACAGTGTAGGCTGGACCTTTATTCTTCAAATGTTTTTGACCTGTAGCATAACCTCATGTCTTTCCATGTACACCTTAATGGGGGTAATGTGCTTGCCTGTTAGTTTAAAATATATATATATACACACAGGTAAGCCCTTAATTCACGCGAACTTTTTTCACGCGATTTCGGTTATCCACGAAATTTTCGTACAATAATTAAAACATAAAATTATAGTATTCAAATAAATAATTTTAATATACAAGAGAAATAAATAAAATATAAATATGCCTACCTGCTGCCTGTGTGCATACATACAGTGCTCGTCAGAAGTATTCAGTGTTGTCCGCCGGGTGCGCAATACTTATGGCCCAAAAAGAATCACCCATTTTTGGGGGTAAGAATTGAGCCACAAGTTTGAGCTCCGAGCATGACGTCACGGTAGCCTGAGGCCTTCCGACGCGCTGGTTGGTTCCTGCCTCAGTCGCCCACAGGCTGCCTGAGAGAGAGGAACTCCGCCGAGTGTCCCTCTCAAATTGCACCATTTTTTACCGAGTGTCCCGCAGTGTTTTGGCCTTCAAAACTTTGTTATGGCACCTACCCGTGAACTATCGAGTGAAATCATATCCCAGATCATTGCTCTAAAGGAGGCAGGCCACCAGACAAAGGAAATTAGTGAATTGGTTGGTGTGGCACGATCGACAGTGCGTCGTTGGTGTGCGCGGTTTCGGGAGGAAAACAGTGGTGAAGTTCCCACAAAGAAACCGAGGTCTGGTAGGCCTAGGAAAACTTCCCCAAGGTCTGTTAATGTTTTAAAACGTGCAGTGGAGTTTAATCCTTGTGTGAGTGCAAGGAAAATTAAGGAGAGCAACCCGTAGGTTTGGTGAGGTGTCGGTGAGAACAGTGTCTTGTAGGGTGCATGAGCTTGGTTACACAAGTCACAGGCCTGTGAAAAAGCCTCTTCTCTCTAGCAGCCAGAGAATTCGTAGGCTTGCCTTTGCTAATAAATATCTAAATTGGGGTGAGGAGCAATGGTTGTCAGTGTTGTGGTCTGATGAGGCAACGTTTAGTGTTACCTGTAACAGAGGAGCACGCAAAGGTAGTGACCCACTTGACCCACGGTATGTAGAAAGCACAGTTAAACATCCTGATTCACTCATGGTATGGGGTTGTTTTTCAGGGAAGGGTTTGGGGAAGCTTGTTGTACTTCCCAAGAACCTCAGAGTGAATCAGGATGTTTACCTGGAGCTTCTGTGTGATCATTTACCAGACTCCTTCGAGCTAACAGGTGCACGAGTGTTTCAGCAGGACGGTGCACCTGCTCACAAGGCCAAATCGGTCACCAAATGGCTTCGTGACTGCGAGGTATCATTCATGACAGACTGGCCAGGAAATAGCCCAGACCTCAACCCGATTGAAAACCTCTGGTACCTCGTAAAGAAGAGTCTCCAAGGGAAGGACGTGAGCTCTCTGCCTAAGCTGGAAGCCGCCATTCGTGACTCCTGGGACAAAATACCCCTCCAGCACCTCAGGAGCCTCGCCCTTTCACTTCCAAGACGTCTCAGGTCCGTGAAGAAACGTAAAGGCTACCCTACGAAGCACTAAAGGTAAATAAAATGCATTATTTATATGTTTTTTCAATGTTGAAAGGTTTGTTTCTCAGGAGGGACGCAGGGCGCCCCATACTTCTGACGAGCACTGTATATGTGTGTGTGTGTGTGTGTGGAAGGTTGGTGCACACAGTCAGTTTGAATCCGACGGTCGAACCATGCATGACTCGCGAATCGTTATTTGTGGCTTATTTTTCTGCCTTCCAGTGATTGCTTGCCTTGTCTGCCAGCCTGGGGCCTAAGCCTAGTGCTAGTGGTGCATGTGGTAACACACCAAAACGGACTCGTAAAGTGATGTTGCTGACAGAGAAAGTTAAAGTGATAGACAAACTTAAGGGAGGAATGTCAGCGACAATTCCCCGTCATTTATTTACATACCAGTTTATTTAGCAAGTACAGTACACTAGTTTTTTACTTATATGAGATATAAAATCTACCTGAAAATTAGTTATTAAAGTATTAATTAATCAATAATAAGTATAATTATAGAATGACGGAATTGTCCATGTTTTGATGGTGAATTGACTTCATGGTGAATTGTCTCTGAACCATGTGTTTGGGGTGAGTCAACTGTTCTTACACTAAAGAAGACAGAACGTAGCATACGGGAGTCAGTGAGGGCTAGTGCACCAGACTTTGCTAAAGTGTCTTCACCTACGCCTGTGAACTGGCTTGGAACCGTATGTTTGGGGTGAATGAGTCAACTGTTTGGACAGTAAAGAAGGCAGAATGTAGCATATGGGAGGCAGTGGGGGTTTGTGCACCAGACTGCTGAAGTGTCTCCACCTACGCTTGTACTTGTCAGGTTTCAGTGTTAAATTTCTTACATTTTTTTTGTTTTTCATACATTATACTAGTTTGTAAGGTGTATGTAATGCATAAACAGTATTATTCAGATGTAATATACTTAGTAGACATGCGTAATTATGTGCACACAAGGGCAGAATGTATACGCGAATTTACCACACGCGAAGGGTCTGGGAACGTAACCCTCACGTGAATTAAGGGCTTACCTGTATATATATATATATATATATGAAGACAAGCCTTTACTGGTACTGAGTTTTATCAAGTATTAACAGACATTGCTAAATCACAGTTTTATCAAACCCAGCAGAGGGAGGGTTGGACAGGTGGAAACCATGCAGACAGGTCAGATTACCAGATAAGGGGAATGGATTAAGGCAGGCAGATTAAGGATTCTTATATAATGAATACTCATTACCCACTCACATGATGTAGCTCCAGGTAACTCAATACTAGTATGCCAAGGCAAGTGGTTTCCTGTATATAGGAGCATTTTACATGTTGTTGTTTACCCAATCTGTCTCTGGGGTTGGTGAGAAGGAATATTGTCCCATTATCCCTGTGTACTGATTAGGCTAAATAGGAGAGGGAGGTGTAGGCCAGGGTTCCCAGTATCTTCTGAAATCATCTTTGAAATGGCCCATACAGCCTCTGCAGTCTCTGATCTGTTCTTGTTTAAGTCCAGTAAACAAGGTAGGCTCCTACAGTGGCATGGAATACGAAATACAGTAGACCTTCACTTTAACGGACCTTGATAGACTGGATATTGGATTTAACCCGTTGGCTGAGGTATTTAGTTGAAAGGGACCCTTTGCCTGTGTGGCTATCTCACCAAAACTCAGCTCTCGCAAAACATGAAATATATATAAGTGTACTCGCCATATATCTGTGTATCCTATGGTAAACACTTTTTTTTCTATAACGCCGTGGTAATGGTGAAGTTGTGAACAGAAGTTTGAGAAGTTGGTGACATAAAGCATCCTACATTTTTTCCAAGTGTGAGGGGAAAATGGAGCATCAGAGCGGACCCTAAAATAATCTGAATACACTGATACAAATGTAAACCACATCGGGAAATGGGTGTACTGATAAAGTACGTGGCTGATGTGGACCGCGGAATATAAGAACAAGATATGGATATGGCATGGATATGAGTGATAGGGTGATGTTCTAGTCACACCGACATAACTGTACACCTGATAACAGCTCGCTAAAATGCCCTGGTATGTTTACAAGTTAGCTAGTGACACTAAGAATTTGTCATGTATGTGTGTGTGTGTATGTCCTGACCAGCCTCTAAAGTGTGTAAGTCGGTGTAGACACAAACGAGTGGGGGAAAAGGGGGAGTGCTGATGAAAAAGCTCATGTGTACTGTGAAAAACAAGAAAAAAGCCCAATGGCTACACCACACTTCTCATGCAAGACGCCCGTGCTCTGACGCACGCACGCACACACCTCGCTGGTGCAGTGGTAACGTTCTCGCTTGCCATCTGGTAGACGGGAGTTCGTGCCTCGCTCAGGTTGCGAAAAGTTTCACTGACGAAGTGGGTGGTTACTGTCCCCCTTGAGCAAGGGGACGGGTGTGTGAGTGTGTGAAGGTCACAGCCTTGCCCTTAGATCGGACTATATGAGCTCTCAGCTCCCTTCCGGGAGGGTAACAAAGCTGACGATCACGACCATCAGGTGATCCTGACAGACCCGGTGAATTACACACACACACACACACACAAAATATATGGGTATGGAAACAAATCATGGGGGGAGAAAAGGGGTGTACTGATGAAGAGAGAGAGAGAGAGAACACCGATGGGAGATAGGAGACAAAGACGGGGTTCACTCAGGTCACCACAGGGCAGGTGAGGGTAAGGGATAAACGGACGAAGGCGGGGCTGCCGGAAATCAAGTATGCAGAGTGAATTGCACCTATTTCCTTTGTCTAATAAATCTATTTCCTTACTCATGAGATGTGATTATAGATGATGACTAACAATCTGTTGTCGAGTGAGGTCGAGGAAGCCTAATGTTCAAATATTGTGGATGATATATATAGGGGTTGTCACTTTAGCGGGGTTAAGTTTCAGATTTCCTACATTCCTCACGTTACTTTGTCATTGTATAGTACGGAAGACATGGAAATGGATGAAAGAGCTATGTTCAAGTCATATAGGCACACATACATTTGGATGGGATAACAGCTGGCTAAAATGCTGTCATTATTATACTGTGGTGGCTTATATAAGGGTGGTTTCAATAAAGCGGGGTCAAGGTTCAGGTAAATTATCCTGCCTTCCTCAGATTCATTTGAAACTGTACAGTACTGAATGTAATAGGCGTGGATATGGATTACAGGGTTGTGGTCAAATCACATAGACACATAGCTGTACATAGGATAATAGTTAGCTGTAAATCGCAAAATGGTTGAAGAGTCTCATTATACCCCCCCCCCCCACTGAAAGGCACTTGGGAAACTATGGTTTGAATGTCTTTCATTTCCAAGGGCTGTGAATGATGACAAAGAGAGGTGGTTGGCTATGGAAGTGCATCAAGGGTTTTTAATCATTTTGTTTTGTGATTGATATTTTTTTTACAAACTCATGTCATTTACCTGGGGAAAATGACACGAGTTCATTTTCCTCGGAAAAATTACACGAGTTTGAAGAATCTGAAATGATTCTTTTTTTTATATATAATTTCTTAGTTATTATTTATTTATTTTTTTTATACATTCAGACTCTCCTAGCCATAAAAATATAACATAGAACATAACATGTACTGCCACAGTATGGTTGGAGGTAGAATACTCCCGTCACTGCTCGCAACATCCACCCTCCATCGTGACTGACCAGGGAGATGGTGAGAAGGGGTTGACAGGTGTTGCCGTGACCTACAATCTGTCCCACTTTGAGAAGTAGGTCCAGGCCAGATGTGGGTGTATCACATGCACTCAGGAATGTCCAGATATGGGTGTTTCGAAGCTTACGGGTTAATGGACACCATGAAGGCTACCAGACTTTCGTTGGCTATAATGAGCACCCATCCGTCCATCATCCAATCCTGCGTTGCCCCATGAGGAGCATAGGAGCCTGGGGATAGGCAAGTTGGTCCTGACATTTAAGATGAGAGTGACCAGCCTCACTTATCTCTGAGTGACATTATGTGAGCAATAAACCCCAACCACCCCTTGGATCACTACCAAAACCAGCATCACCCCATCTGGCCACAGACACACACACACTAATTATAAGAGAGCCAACTGTGAGGCCTTTGCAACTGAAACAGAACAACATTTCAAAACACTAAACAATACACCCATCACAAACATCAACACTGCTGTGCACACTTTCAATACAGTGATACAAAACGCAGACAAAAGACACATCCCTAGAGGCAACAGAAAGAGAGACAACCCCAACTTCACACCAGAAATTCAAGGCCTCATCAGTCAACAGGACACACTGCAACACTCCCCAACACCGCATACACAAGACACCATACAACAAATACAAGAACTCAACACTCAAATAAACAATAAAAATATCAGAACAGCAAACACTAAACTGGAATAATTACCTCCAAACACTTGACCACAAAACAAACACCAGTAAACTCTACAAAACACTAAACAGCATCACACTCTCCAACAGCAACACTACACACTCACATGCCGCCATCACAACAACAGACACCATACCTTCAAACAAACAGCAAGCAAACACTCTCATCAATCACTTTTCACAAGTCAGCCATCTAAACCCCCATCCCGAAGACCGACGTATAACCCGACGTAAAAGACAGTTCCCCACAGACCCAGACTATGCACCTTTCACTTACAACCAGACGAAGCACATCAATAGCAACCTTAAGCACTCATCTGCCTGTGGATCAGACAACATAAACAACATTCACCTTAAACACCTTGGACCACAGGGCATAAAGGCACTCACCAACATATCAAACTACAGCTACTCACACAACATAATATCCATCATCTGGAAGCATGGCAATATCATCACTATCCCTAAACCCAACAAAGACCCCACGCTGCCCTCCTCACACCACCCCATCACACTCCTCTGCACCCCCTCTAAAGTCACTGAACAACCGGTACTACAACTGGTCATACCTCACATTCCCCTAGCCCAGTCACAACATGGCTTTAGGCCACTACACTCCACAAACACTCTTCTTACAGACCTTACACAGAGAGTTTTCGATGGCATGAATTCAGCTAGGCCACCACACAGAACACTATTGGTCACACTGGACATCAGCAGAGCTTTTGACACCATCCCCTGCCTCAGCCTCACAAACAAAATACTCAACACAAACGTGCACAATAACACAAAAAAAATTTGGCAAACTACTTAGCAGGCAGATGTGCACACGTAACGTTTGGTGGTCAGTCTTCTAACATCAGAAACTTCACAAATCACGTCCCCCAAGGATCTGTTTTGTCCCCTACCCTCTTTAACCTATACATGCATGACATACCCACACCCCACACATCACAGATACACCTAGCTTCTTATGCAGATGATATACACTTACATGTACGCACCAAAATGCAAACACAGCTGCACACATCCTCCAACCTTACCTCAACACACTACATAAATGGTTCACCTCAAACAGGCTCAAAACAACCCCAGCCAAATCTACAGGGACTATTTGTCTATCTTTTGCCAGACACCTTAATTCCGTATGGAGTGGCCACAAACAAATCACCTCCACGTCGCCCTGTCCCCCGCCATTTCACTGCCCTGCTCCCAACTCACTCCCCTGTCTCTCATATACCTCTCCACTCCATCCCTTCATCTCATCCTTGGCCTCCCCCTCCACTTCACTCACATACACCCTCCACATCAGTCTCTCACCCTCCATCCTCTCCACATGGACAAACCACCTTAGTGTGTTCTTCCTAACGCTTCCTGTCACATCCACATCCACACCACAATGCTCCTTTATATCCTCATTTGTCAGCCTGTCTCTCCATGTGACTCCACAGGCTCCTCTTAAATAACTCATTTCCACTGCTCTTACTCTTGACGTGTGTCCTTCCAACAACGTCCAAGCATCACTTCCCTACGTTAGAGTTGGTATCACAATACTGTCATGTAGTAACTTTTTCACTTCCCTGTTTCTTATCACTGCTTTCAAGGAACCAGCAACCTTTTTTCCTTGTTGTAACCTTTCAAGCACTTCACCCTCCAGACTTCCATTCCTACTCATCATATTCCCCAAGTACTTAAACGTACTCACATTTTCCATTCCCTCACCATCCAACCTCACTGTACATTCACTGACTGCACCTCTCTCAAAGATTATCACTTTACTCTTCCCTACATTCACCTTTAGATTTTGTTTCTTACACACTCTCCCAAACTCATCCACCAAGCCTTGCAGCTCCCCTTCATCTTCATTTAACAGCACAGTATCATCTGCAAACCGGGAGTTTCCAAGCACAACCCTCTCTCATTAGGGCCATTCCAACATCCACTACCCGACCTTGTACCTCTTTTATTACCCCATCCATTTACAGATTTAACAACCACGGAGACAAGACACATTCCTGTTTCAACCCAACCTTCAAAGAGAAAAATTCACTCGGTTCACTATCCACACGCACTGCAGCCTTAGCACCATCATACATACTCTTCACAGCATTCAACAACTTCCCATCTACTCCATATATTCTTAATACTTTCCACAATCCTTGTCTATCCACCCTGTCATATGCATTCTCCAAATCCATGAAGGCCGCATACAACTTCTTTCCCTTTTCTAGAAACTTTTCCCCGAAAGATCTAAGAATGAATATCTGATCTACATAACCTCTTCCCTTTCTAAAGCCTCCCTGTTCTTCTCCAACTAATTCCTCTGTTATTTCCCTGACTCTGTCAATAAGTATCCTACCATGCACTTTTCCTGTTACACTAAGAAGACAAATGCCTCTATGATTACCACACACTTCTTTTTCCCCTTTTCCTTTGTACAAGGGAATAATTATACCTGACTTCCAATCCTCAGGGACTCTACCTTCCTCCCAGGCCAATCTGCGCATCTTCCACATCTGTTCTACTACTATCTCTACAGTGACCCTTCTCACAAACTGGACAGCAGAACACAGTCACATCCCATACTTCACCATAAACAACAACAAACACACTCTCTCTCTCTCTCTCTCTCTCTCTCTCTCTCTGGTGTAACATACAATACATCAGTTTCATTTAAACACATCACAAACATTAAAAATAAAATAACACC
Organism: Coenobita brevimanus; assembly: GCF_032717465.1. NCBI lineage: Eukaryota > Metazoa > Arthropoda > Malacostraca > Decapoda > Coenobitidae > Coenobita > Coenobita brevimanus. Next base: position 5,390,045 of record NC_137063.1, read on the forward strand.
AAGACTCAGTGCCTTGAGGTCACTTGCCCATACAACATTCGGACACAAAGAAACCACCACAGTATGCAAACAATACATACGTTCAATGATGAATTATGCAAGCCCTGCCTGGGCTCCTAACGTCACCAAAACACACTACCACACTCTACAGACCATACAGAACAAGGCCCTAAAAATAATCACAGGCTGCAGAGCTACTACACCCACAGACCACCTGCATCAAGAAACCAAAGTCCTCCAAGTCAAGGATCACCTAGACATGAAAGGCACCCAGATTCTTGCTGCAGCCTCCACAAACCCACAACATTCACTACATTACATGGCAGCACATCCACCCACAACAAGGAACATCAACAACACCCAGCATACGATATCATACACAAATACTGTCATCTCTCCCCCCTCAGACCAGTTTCCAGAAGCATATCCACACTCAAATAACTTGCCGCTCCATTCAGTCACTTAAAGACAACACACAGCTGCATGCACGGCCCCCTGACATCCACCCTTCTGAATTCTATCTTCCTTGTGAGGATAGGGCCCACCTAGCAGGCTGAGATGTGGGCACCATCCAGCCCTCTTAAGCTACCAGAAGAGGCTGGATGACTCCGTTGCTGATGCCTGTCCAGGATGTAACACAGCACCCCTTACTATTAAGCACATTATGGAAGACCGCATTGCACACAATCACCTATGCCAACAGCACAACATACACTCTTTGAGAGCAATGTGGGAAAGCCCGGTCTTGGCCATGGCCTTCCTAAGGGACTCGGGGCTGTTCGGCCAGACTGCCTAGGGAACAACAACCACTACTACTACTACCCCTTGGATATAAACCTACACAAGCTCAATCCGATTGGAGCACCTTAATTACCTGCTAAACCACCAGACGCCATAATTTGATTATATGGTTACCACCCAGTGTAGTAAATGGTTTCATCGTCCATTAAATGGGGTGCAGTGGGTCACAATACGTGTGTTTCCTACTCTTTTTAATCCAGCCTGGCCTGAAATTACCTCTTCTCTTCATGATTGCTGAAATGTAATAACAGACTATACTAATACTGTACTAGACTCGAAGAAGTGCTATGACAAAAATCTGAAATAAGTTGCAAAAAGGCGAAATAATGGGCCAAGTTAGTGTAAAGTGGGTATAGTTTACATATTTTGTACTAGAATATGTTGTTGTACCTATTTATTTTTATACATGCCCAAAATCTCACCTCAGGAGGTGACCCTTGGCTGTAGCAGACTATCCACTTTATCACATCTGGCTTTCCCCCAAGTAGACCAATATAGCAAGGGTCTGTTGTGTAGGAATGAGGATTTCAGTTCTTTAAGTACTGTAAAGCAATAAATCCCCCCCCCCCTTACCCCAGATAGTTATATTCAGCCTAGATAGGGTTTATTGACCTATAGTGGTTAGATATGGCCTTTAGTATCCCCTTCAGTAATAGTGACCTATTTTCCCTTTCAATAGTAGTGGCCTGTCTTCCCTTTCAATAGTAGTGGCCTATCTTCCCTTTCAATAGCAGCGGCCTATCTTCCCTTTCAATAGCAGTGGCCTATCTTCCCGTTCAATAATAGTACCCTACAGTAACCTCTCAGTTTATGTGGGAGATGCATTCCTTAAAAGGTTGCATAATAATTTTCATGTTACTTAAACTTAATTATCTCATAAGAAACTAGAATGGCACTCAGTAGAGCACATAACTCCACCAGGAACCAGGTGTAGCCCTATTTGTTACTGTACGTCAGCTGGAAAAAGACTACCCCCCTATAAAAGCTTACAGTAATCCCTCCAATATCCGACATAATAGAGCCAAAGGCCTATCCGGATATTGGGCCCCAGGCTCATGGACTTGCACTTATGGACCCTAACTCAGAAAAACACCTATACAACTCCCTCTGGACATGCATTGCACCTATACGCGGCCTTTCCTCTAACTTTCGCTCTGTTGAGCACCACCTCTCCTCCTCTAAACCTCACCTTCTTTTTCTAACGGAGACTCAGCTGTCTGAGGCAACTGACAGCAAACCCTTTTCTGTATCCTCCTACTTTCTCTATACTCATTTCAAAGCCAAAGGTGGCTGTTGTGTATACATACGCAACAACTTATCTTGCTCTCGTGTTCCTGAACTTGATTCTTTTGAATTCTCCACACTCTGGCTTCGGCTTTCCTGTCATTCTCTGACTAAATATATCTGTGCTGTTTACTTATCCCCTAATTCTACTGACTATCAAAAATTCTTCGACTATCTTACTTCTACGATGGAACACATTCTGTCCATTTCTCCTTTCTCTGAAATCTCCATTCTTGGAGATTTCAATGTTCACCACCACCTTTGGCTCTCCTCTCCTTTCACGGATCCACCTGGTGAACAAGCCTACATCTTTTCTATCCTTAATGACCTAGAGCAGCTTGTACAGCACCCTACCTGTATCCCTGACCGCCTTGGAGAGAGCTCCAACATACTTGACCTCTTCCTCACAACTAATCCTTCTGCTTACTCTGTTAATCTTTTCTCTCCGTTGGGCTCCTCCGATCACAACCTTATTACCTTAACCTGTCCTATCGCTCCAGTACGGCCTGCGGACCCTCCAGGGAAACGTCGTCTCTGGCATTTTGGAGCCGCGGACTGGGAGGCCCTCAGGCAGTACTTCTTTGATTTTCCCTGGAATGATTATTGCTTCCATGGCCGTGAGCCATCTGAGTGTGCCTTGCGCATTACGGAGGTTATTCTCTCGGGCATGGAAGCATCCATTCCTTTCTCATGTCCTTTGACTAATGCAAGAAAGCCTTGATTTAATCACGCTTGTTCTAATGCTGTCCGCAACAAGGAGAAGGCCTACAAAAGGTACCGGAGCCAACCCACCCCTGAATCACATAATCTTTACGTTTCTGCCCGGAATCGTGCTAAGTCTGTTCTTCGCTCTACTAAAAATAATTTCATCCATACAAAATGCTCTCAACTCTCCAACTCGAATTCTTCCCACTCCTTCTGGCACCTTGCCAAAAATCTTTCTAATAACTTTACCTCATCATCCTTCCCTCATCTTTTCTACTCTGATGGTTCTGTAGCTATTTCTTCTACTGATAAAGCAGATCTCTTCGCACAGACTTTCTCCTCCAATTCCACCTTAGACGATTCCGGTGCTGTTCCTCCATCACTTCCCCCCTCTGACTTCCTCATGGCTGACATTAAAATTTCTTCAGTTGATGTATTTTCTGCCATCACTGGCCTCAGTACTAACAAGGCATATGGGCCTGATGGGGTCCCTCCTGTTGTTCTCAAAAACTGTGCTTCTGTGCTTACACCCTGCCTAGGCAAACTATTTCGCCTTTGTCTGTCAACTTGTACCTTTCCTTCTTGCTGGAAGTTTGCTCTCATTCAGCCAGTCCCAAAAAAGGGTGACCACTCCCAACCCTCCAACTATCGTCCAATTGCTTTAACGTCCTGTATTTCAAAAGTTTTCGAGTCAATTCTTAATAGAAAAATTTTAAGGCATCTTTCCTATCACAACCTTCTTTCCGATCGTCAGTATGGGTTCCGTCAGGGACGCTCCACTGGTGATCTTCTCACCTACCTTTCAGACTCCTGGTCATCCTCCTTTCGGGACTTTGGCGAAAGCTTTGCCATTGCACTTGACATCTCAAAGGCTTTCGATCGAGTCTGGCATAAATCTTTAATTTCCAAACTGCCCTCCTACGGTTTCTATCCTTCTATCTGCTACTTCATCGCTAGCTTCCTTTCTGGTCGTTCTATAGCTGCTGTCGTAGACGGCCATCGTTCTTCTCCTAGATCTATCAACAGTGGTGTTCCTCAGGGCTCTGTCCTATCACCAACTCTCTTCCTTTTATTCATCAATGATCTTCTAAGCTGTACATCTAACCCTATCCACTCATACGCTGATGACTCCACCCTTCACCTTTCCATTTGGTTCCCGCAACGCCCATCTCAACAGTTACTTCAAGAAACAAGGGATGAGGCTATGGCACACCTAATGTCTGACTTGGCTCATATCTCTGACTGGGGTAAAAATAATATGGTTGTCTTAATGCATCTAAGACTCAGTTCTTACACCTATCAACCCGACAAAATCTTCCACAGGTATACCCACTAATGTTTAATAATATTCAGATTAATCCTGCATCATCCTTGAACATGCTTGGGGTTTCATTTACTCGGGACTTATCTTGGAAAGATCATATTACATCTCTTGTAAAATCTGCTTCCAAGAGATTGGGTGTGCTAAGCCGACTCCGCTCTTTCTTTACCCCTGCACAATTGTTGACTCTATACAGGGGTTTTATCCGCCCCTGTGTGGAGTACAACTCTCATGTGTGGGGAGGCTCCCCACATACAGCTCTTCTCAATAGGGTGGAGTCAAAGGCTTTTCGTCTCATTAACTCTCCTCTTCTTACTGACTCCCTTCAACCTCTGTCTCTTCGCCGCACTGTTGCATCTTTATCTCTTTTCTATCGCTACTTTAATGGTCACTGCTCCTCTGAACTGTCTGCTTGCATTCCTCCACCTCTACGACGGGCGCATAGCACCCATCTGGCAGCAAACTCTCATCCCTTTTCTGTCCAACTCTCTAATGCAAGAGTTAACCGTTACTCCCAGTCTTTCATTTATGCAACAGGTCAGCTCTGGAACTGTCTCCCTCTGTCTGTATTTCCTTCTGCCTATGATCTCCAGTCTTTCAAACGTAGTGTGTCCAGGCATCTCAAAATGATCGGATCTTGAATTTGGCTCTCTATTGTATTTTGTTTTTCTCTTGGAGGGAACTGTTACTGCGGGCTCATGGCCTTTGGTTCCTTCTTCCTCGCATTAAAAAAAAAAAAAAAAAAAAAAAAAAAAAAAAAAAAAAATTAAGACCCAGATCACGCCAATAAGGGACATAAAAGACTGAAATAAATTCAAAATAACCATAAAACGAGGTTTTAGAGGTGAGTTTATACAGTATTAAAAATTCTTGGTACTTACAAGTCCCTGGCTCCTGGACTGGTTTGAACCGCCAGTTTGCAGTCCACAGTTAATCCTCTGCACTCCAAATTCTAATTTCTTAACACTGCACAACACTGTAAATTCCCGTGTGTTCTAGTGGCAAGGTATTGCAGTTTATTCACTGTTTATTCACAAAAAACAAGCACCTGTGGCTTGCACTGCTATAAGCATCTGCTCTCGATCGGAGTTTGGCTGTGACTGTTGATGATGGCGGGGTAACAGAGTTGCCAGATTGCAACGGTCACATTACCAATCTCCTCAACTTTCATTACCAAATTAAACTTTTCATTACCAAATTCGTAAAGCTAGCATTTATTCTTCACTAATTATATATACAAGTGGAAATACATGTAATCACTCTCCTTATAATTAACACCATGTTGATTATTTTCACGCTGTGTAGTGTAGCAGATTAATTAGAGAGAGCAAACAATCCACCATCTCCATCCTGTGTATCCTCATACATGTGAAAAATCCACTTGGTAATGCATTATTCTGATTCATTACGAAACGAATTTTTCATTACCAAATTGGCCCACACTTGGTAATGAAAAATACCAATTGGCAACCCTGACAGGGGAGGGAGAGGAAGGGAGGGGTGAAGGGACCATAGTGTAACAGCTGTTCGGCGCCACGTGGCAATTTCAAATTACAGGAGGGAAAAAAAAGTTAGATTTTTTTCAATTTTTTTTCGGTTTTTGGCCCATTTGGGGAATATTGGATCCTGGGACAATTATGTCTGGTTGGGGGGGGGGGGGATTTCGGATATTAGAGGGATTACTGTATTTAAATCTGTTAGATCTGGAATTTTATATGGATCCGTGCCAAATTGTACACATTCGTAGATACCAACATCCTAAATATGCCTGATTTTTAAAATTAAGAGCCATGCACTATTCACTGAAAAATTTACAAAAATGTCGAAAAACACCCTATCTTTCAATGGTTTAAAAAAAAAAAAAAAAAAAAAAAAAAAAAAAAAATATCCTGGATCCGCACCTTTATCCGGATACGCACCAAAATTTTCATGGAGTCTATTCTGGGCCAAAGCCCATTCTTCTACCAAGTTTTGTGGAAATCCGTCCAGTAGTTTTTGTGTAATCTTGCTCACAAACCAACCAACCAACAAACAAACAAACAAATGGACAGGGGTGAAAATATAACCTCTTTGACGGAGGTAATAAAGGAAAATAAAAGGGACATTTTTCAACTGCTGCAAATATGTACATATATTTGGCTTCCATATCATACATCTGCCTGTACACTAGACCTATAGTTAATTCCAGACAGGTGTATGAAAGAATATTCATCCATGTACACAAATATGCACATAAACATGCATGCGAACATGCTGAGTCAACGACTAATCGTATCGAGAGGCATCGGTAACATGCTGTCATCAGCCATGCTAGTATCCCATGTCTCTGCATGAAAAAAGAAAACGGGGTGAGCCCCCTGATGAGAGAGAAAGAGTCAGAATGAGCCCTAATGGAAGCAGATTAAATTCAGACTTTTACTATGACCAGAGATATAGATTTAGAAGTATATATTCCTTTCAGGGCCCTAGGATTTTCATAGTGGTAGATGAGCTTTACTTTCCCTAACTGGACACTTAGCAACCAGGATAAAAGTCTAGCAAAATCATGTACAAAAACAAACAATTGGTGGAACTGGGAGAGGCTGCCATGCACACCACCTTGCAGCAGCTCGCAAAGCTAGCATGGAGCATTGAGAGGTTCAAATTCATGTCATGCGTTATTTTGAATAATTCGTGCAATTAAGATGGATTTACCCCATTCAGGACCTCATGTTATTTTTAAAAAAACTAAGGTAAACATGTGTAAAATGTGAGTTTTCTGTATCTTAAGTTAAATAAAATTGTCCAAAAGGAGCAAGGAAAAAAGTCATTGGAATGAAGGGATTGAGAGAGTATTAGTAAAAGTGTTGAAGTAAGTAAGGTACAATGCATAGGTGTTGTGTCAAAAAGGTACGAGGGAGTTTAGCGGATGAACTGGAAGGTACAACATGTGTAAATTTGGGTACGGGCACATGAGTGAAGGTGGGGTTGCTTTGTTGACAAGGAATGAATGGAAGAAAGCAGTGAAATACTGTACCAATTGTAAGAAGTAGAGCGGGATCCTAGCATTTTCATTAAGTCTGTTTTTGAGAGGAATAAGAAATAGTCATTGTCTGATCTTCATAGTAAGTAGTTTAGTCACTAAGTGAAGCTACCTAGCACTGGCCAGCAGATTGGAGTAGTTATTCTCTCGCTTTTACTATGTAGCACCAACCAACAGCCCACAACAGTTACCGTATCATCTTTTCTAATGTTCCAAGTGATGCAGAGTATGCATGAATGCTTTTCCCACATCCACACTTGTCATGCTGGAAAACAAGGAAGAAGAAAAATGTGCAAACTTGGCATCATCTGATTCACATTGTTTATAAAGGCTCCTGCATGCATGCATGCATTGGCCTTGGTTACCTCGCTCTCCACTATGCTTGATCCCTGGCAGCCTCTAACTACTGTCTCTTTTCTTTGATTGCTGCTTCTGTTTCATCAATTCACCAGCAAGTCACCCTTTACCTAGGGGTTCCCTTTGGCCTTCACCAAGCCACAGCTACCTCTGTGACCCTTAGTGTTTGGTGTGCATTAAATTGACTGTACTGTGGATAATCCACCCAACTTTTTTTTTTTTTTTTTTTTTTTTTTTTTTTTTAACATAAAGACAACCTAGCTCCAAACCTCTGTGTTCTTGTATATATGGCGCAGTATGGGATAGGATGATAGATGGGTGGATGAATTTTCTAGAAAGAGGTGAATTGACTTAATAGATTTGTATATAATAATGAACATACAGCGTAAAACGAGCAAGGTATGCCAAGGGAAGCATCTGAGCAAATTAGTGAAAAGCATATGTAATAGCATCAAACATTGATCATCAATTCACTGCATTCTCTGATAGTTTAACCTTTATTTTTATTTGGTAATAGTAAGTAGGGTTAGGGTGATGTTGATCTACAGCAGCAGATACAGTTTACTAATAATAATATTTGTTCAACAGAAATAGATCTCTCTGTATGGAAGGAACTTGGAGACAATCCCCACCGCCTTGACCAAATGGATGTAAAGACCAAAGAAAATCTTCTCAACATTTTGCTTCAAAAACTACCATACAAGTCTGTTATTGATTCATTTCATCAGTATCTAAGCAGAAGAACAACTGTCATTGCAGAAACAAATTTTTAAGCTATGATGGTTTGTTCATGTTGAAAATTATTGAATGTGTAATAAGGTATTATAGCACAGAGGTTTACATATATTGACAAGTACAAATATTTTTATAATTGTTACAAAACTTTTATGTAGAGAAATGCTGGAGTATTTTCAGCCCTTTTTGTCCTTCCTAAACTGTTATCCAGTCGCTGAGGGTGATAAAATATGTCATTGTCTCCCTGATGGAGCTTAAAGAGATGTCCGTTGCTTGTGCTGAGGGTGATAAACTATGTCATTGTCTCACTGTTGGAGCTGAAAGAGCTGTCTGTTGCTTGCACAGAGAAACCTTCCCTGTTGATGATAAAAGTTGCCTGGTGGTGTTTTGGCTTAGAATGAGGTGCTTTTGAACCTAGTATTCTGGCAGATGACACCAGCATTCAGACAGACACATTCCCCACACTGTTTAAAAAGCATATTTTTCTTTTTTAAATATCTACACTGTTGTGTGAAACTGTGAATCATAGTAATGTCATGTACTGTAATTTAAATAATACAAATAGGACACGTATATATAACGTTGCGTGAATTGTTTATATTTATCATAAACGGAAATTAACATATCATTGATGCCATGTGATGGCAACCCGCCATTTCAGTGGTCCTATATTATTTAATTTCTGCTACATTTAGTGCAAGTTAGGTTTTTAATACATAGTTTGTTCAGACTGTAAATTAGGCCTAGTGGGTATCTTTACTCATTCAGTCTCTATGTGGGCAGGAATTTTAATGTTGAGTAAATAGTGGGACTTAACATTTTGCTCACTCCCTTCATGCATGCACACCACAAGACAATCCCATGTGGCCCCTCAGACCCTCCAAAGCAATTACTGTACCTTACTTCATCTAACCTAACCAGACCACAAGTAGTCTAAGCTGTATCATTTTAAGCATTAGTCCTCGTGCATTTGTTTTGAAAACAAATCTCTAGTGAAAAAAATTGAACACAGGACTGTCTTGTGATGCGCATGCGTGAAGGGAGTGAGCAAAATGTTGAGTCCTAGTATTTACTCAACATTAAATTTCTCCCCACATAGAGACTGAATGAGTCAAGATACCCACTAGTTTGAACAAACTATGAAATTAAGAACTTAACTTGCATTAAATGTAGCAGAAATTAAATAATATAGGACCACTGAAATGGCAGGTTGCCATCACATGCCATCAATGATATTTTAATTTCTGTTTATGATAAATATATACAATTCATGCTACGTTATATATACGTTTTCTATTTGTATTATTTATATTATGGATTATGACATTACTCTGATGGACAGTTTCACAGAACAGTGTAGGTATTTAACAAAAAAAAAATATGCTTTTTAAATAGCGCAGGGAATGTGTTTGTCCAAATGGTGGTGCCACCTGCCGGAATACTAGCTTTGAAAGCACCCCATTGTCATTGTAGTGAAGGGGAAAATAGTTGAAGAAGATTTTTAATTGACAGGTTAAGTAGTTGCAGAAAATTTTAATGACCAAGCAAGTGTTTTAAAGAGATCCAGGAAATCTTTTCCCTACACCTTATGTGAGTTTTGTTTATACAAATACTGTCCTGTTTACACAATTCATAGTCACAGAGTAGTAGCTCATTACTATTTATACTTTTATTACATTCCCATTTCCAAGTTTATACTATTTACGTGTGATTTTATGGTTGAAGACATTTACAGGATTATTTAATATTGACATTTTCTGTTGCAGTCAGTAGTAATACTGTTCAGAATACATGGCCAGTCATACTGACCGTGAAAAAAATAATAATAAATAAATAAATGCTCTATTTTGGCTTAATTGTATTGATATTTGTCATATTCTTGTCTACTTTACTTGATTTACTTTTTGTAAATATTATTTGTAAAATTGGATCAGTTATATTGTACCACTATAGATTTACATAATGTAGAATTAGGAGTGTATAGTTTGTTAACCAACTACAGCATTTGTATTATACATTTCACAGAATATGACCTTGTTTCAATTACACAAATGTGCTAAAATCTGTTGAGTGTATTTACCTAGTGATATACAGGAAATGAGCTATGCTTGTGGGGTCCCATCTGTTTCTCAACAAGTCAAACTTTGCTTTAAACTTGTGTAAGATTTTTGACTCGATGATCTCTTTGCCCAGGCTATTCCACAGGTCAGTGCATCAATGTGGAAAACTATATTTCTTGATATCCTTCATGCAACTTGGCTTTTTCAATTTCTTTCCATGTCCTTTTGTTGCTCCCCCATCCCATACAAATAATCTATCTATCTATTTATTGCCAGACACCTTAATCTCTTATACGGGGTGGGCACAAACAAATCGCCTCCACGTCACCCTATCCCCTGCCATTGCACTGCCCTGCTCCCAATTCACACACCCCTCTCTCATATAATCTTTTCTGTCAATTTTGTCTACTCCCATAATGGCCCAGAACACTGTAATCATGTCACTCCTCTCTCTTCTTTCTTCTAGGGAAGGTAGACCCAGCTTTTTTAGTCTTTCCATGTACAATAGATCTGTCGGGGTAGGGACCGTCTTGGTTGCCGTTCTTTGTATTCTCTCAGTATTGTTTATATCTTTCTTTTTATATGGAGACCACACTACTGCTGCATATTCCAGTCTGGGGCAGATCATAGCCACTATCAGTTTTTTTTTTTCATCATCTCATCCATGTAATGAAATGCCACTCGTACGTTTGTCAAGAAATTGTATACGTCTCTGACAATCGTACTGATGTGTTTTTCAGGTGACAAATTATCCTGGACCAACACTCCCAGGTCTTTCTCTTGTTTTTGTGATTGGTTCCTTTCCCATCAAATTATTCTGTGATGGTTTCTTGGTACTTTTACCCATTTCCAGTATTTTACATTTTTTTGCGTTGAATTTCATTTCCCATATCTGGCTTCAATCATAAATCCTGTCCAGATCTTCCTGCAGCATTTTACAATCCTCTTCATCTTCTACTCTCCTCATAATCTTTGCATCGTCTGCAAACAGACTTGCATAACTGTTCATTCTGTCCACCATATCATTTACATAACATTACGGGCACTAACACCGAGCCCTGCGGGACTCCACTTGTTACTTTCTTCATCCCTGACATCTTGTCCTTTATTACTGCCCTCATCTATTTTTCGTGAAGTCTCTCATCCACTCCAAGAGGTTCCCCTTCAGTCCTCCTGTGTGCTCCAATTTCCACATCAATCGGTTATGGAGTACTCTGTCAAAGGCTTTCTCCAGATTCTAATACACACACTCCGGTCAGCTATCTTGCTCCTGTAGCACATCAATTGCCCATGAGTAAGAGCAGAGCAAAGTAGAGACACACGACTTCCCAGTTCTGAAGCCAAACTGAAATTCTGCCAAAATGTCCATTCCCTCCAGATATTTTATCCATTTTCTCTTTCAAGAGTCTCATAATTTTGCGACCACGCTGGTCAGGGACACTGGTCTATAATTCAGGGGTTCTTCCTTATTCCCTCTTTTGTAAACTGGTACCACGTTGGCCCTCTTCAGTTCCTAGGCACTTTCCATTCTTCCAGAGAACACACGATTAAACTATGAATCTTATCCGACAGTTGATCTCCGCATTCCTTCAGTACCCAATTAGAGATTCCATCTGGTTCAGGGGCTTTCCTTACATCTTGAGTTTCCAGTAATTTATACCCTTCCTGCACTTCCACTTTTATATCTTTTATCATTACATTTCTAGTCACTCTCTCCCTCTTCACAAAATCACTTTCTTTAGCGAAAACTGATTGGAAACATATTTGCTCATTATTTCAGCTTGCATTGTGCCGCATCTTTATAGACCTTTCCTTCTAGTCCCAGTTTGTTGATTCATTCCTTTTCTTCCAATTTGCTATTAACAAACCTATAAAACAATTTAGGTTCTTACGTTTGTCAATTATACGATTTTCAAAGTACCTTTCTTCCTCTTTACGTATTCATGTATATCCATTTCTGTTTCTTTTATTTTCTTCCTTTGCTTTATTAATATCTTCTTTCTCCATTTGTTTCATGCCAAATGCCTTTTTTTTTTTTTTTTTTTTTATCATATACCTCCTGTTAAACTAGAGAAGATATGGATTTGACACAGGGCAGCGAAGCCAACCGGCAGCTGAAGTAATGGACCCAAACCATTGATTTAGACAATGGTTTCATCGATTTATGTAGGCTATAAGCTGAGAGCCCAAGGTTTCAACTTGGACCATTTTCCAACTTTGTGTCCGTTACTGCAAAGCAGCCATTTTCGTGTCAAATCCAGGTCTTCTGTCATCTGTGGTTAAACCAGTCCTTTTTCCTGTTCTCTTTCCCACTTACCCTTGGCACATATTTTTCCACCTAAATTATAGAGGTCCAGAAAGATATCCCACTTCTTTGGCATCTCTATTGTTTCTCTGAATTTTCTCCAATTTCCTTAAAAAAATGTCTTCATTCTGGAGGAGTTTGTTAATGTGAAGTTGTTTCTTCCCTACATATAAAGCTCATCTCTTGGCACCATGTTCCCTTCTGTCATTTGGAACTCAGTCACAACATGATCACTTTATCCAGTAGGACACAGATAATCCAGGGATTCAGTTACACCAGTTTCTTTAGTTAATAGTAAATCCAGTCTTGCTGGTGTGTCATCTCCTCTAAATCTTGTCTCTTTTTTGACCCACTGGGTCATTATATTATTCATCATCATTCATCATCATCATCTGGACCTCCTTTCCCACCCTAGACAAGGGTGAGGAGTAGCAACGTCCAGACAGCCCAAGTCTGCCCAGTCTAAAGGGCCATGCTTCCATTTACTCATCATTCAAGCCTTCGGAATCCTGGCTCTGTCTAATATGCCAAAAAACTTCTACCACATTCTGTAGCCTCACATAAACGTATCCGATAGAGCCAGTCCGAATGCTGTCACGTTAAAAAGGGGTGCCAAATCTCTGATCATATACTTCTCACAACATTCAACCAGCCAGCTCGATCTCTTGTCAGTCCCCTCGCCTCACCAACTTCCATACCTCTCTTCCTCACACACTCTTCCACCATATCCCTCCACCTTCTCCTTGACCTACCTTGTCTCCTCCCTCCTTCAGATTCGCTCAAATATACCTTTTTCACCACTGCTGTTATCCAATCTCTCCACATGACCCTATCATCACAGTACACTCTTCGATTCTGGTGTCCACAGACTTCCTCACTCAGCATCTTTCATGAATTACATTATTTTGTATCCTATCCACTATCTGTATTCCACTTACATTTCTCAGCAGACACATTTCCACTGCTCTCACTCTCCACTTTTCATTTTCATGCCACACCATCGTCTCATCCACATGTTAAAGTTGGCACAAACACTGCTTCACGTAAGCCTTACCCAGCTGCTACACCCAACTCTGTTTCTTATCAAGGCCTTCATGGCACCAGCTACTTTCCTTCCTTGTGTTACTGTACTTTCCACTTTTTTTGCACATCTTCCTCTCTTTTCTATCACTGTACCCAGGTATTTGAACTCGCACCAATTCCAGTCTATCCATTCACTGTAACATCACACTGTATTTCGTATCCTATCCACTCTCTGTACTCCACGTTCCTCAGCAGACACATCTCCACTGCTCTCACTCTTCACCTTTTCATTTTCATGCCACACCATCATCTCACATCCATATTTTAAAGTTGGCACAAACACTCCTTCATGTAAGCTTTGTCTAGCTGCCACACCCAAGCCTCTGTTTCTTATCAAGGCCTTCATAGCACCAGCTACTTTCCTTCCTTGTGTTACTGTACTTTCCACTTTTTTTTGCACATTTTCCTTTCTTTTCTATCACTGTACCCAGGTATTTGAACTCTCTCACCAATCCCAGTCTCTCTCCATTCACTGTAACATCACACTGGGAGTTGCCTTCTCCCTTTATTACCATCACTTTACTCTTTTCTACATTTACTCTCAAGGCATGATGCTCACAGACATCAGCAAAACTCTGCACTAGTCTACTAAAGCCCCTGCCACACATACACGACTCAGGGCCGACCGCAGTGCGACTCAAGGTCGTGTCCTAGTTGGCTCTCACGCCTCCTGACTGGCCTCAATCTGCTCTACTCACGACTGCCTCATGACCGCGTCACGACTACCTCACGACCGGTCGTGACGTCCTCAAGAATGCGACAACATTGCGCGGCGACCATGAAGCGACGAAGCTACTTGTCTTCCAATTTAAAATTTAACGGATTTTTGTCAGCCACGACCATGACACAACTGCCCACGAACACAACATGACTGCATAATGCATTTGGGGAGTGCACCCCGAACCCGCCCCCCCATGACCGACCCATGGGGTGGGGCATCACACCTGGACCACCAATGACACCTAGAATGGGGTGGGGCATCATACCTGGACCACCATTGACACCCAGTGTCATGCAGGGCATCACACCTGGACTACCAGTGACATCCAGCATGTGGCAGGGCATCACACCTGGACCACCAATGACACCCAGCGTGGGGCAGGCCATCACACTTGGACCAACAATGACACCCAGCGAAGGGCAAGACATCACACTTGGACCACCAGTGATACCCAGCGTGGGGCGGGGCATCACAACTGGACCACCAATGACACCCAGCTTGGGGTGGGGCATGGCACCTGGACAACCAGTGACACCCAACCCCACCTTATATAACCATCCCAACCTCACAATATCCACACCAACCCCACATCAAATAGTTGACAGGGGTAATAGGTGGATGGTAATAGATTTCCAGATTTTACTAAACAAAAGTAGGTTTTTATTTTGAGCTGGCTTCATCAGTAGAGTTGTAAGCGATTAGGAATGCTCTGGTGGGTCAGTGGGCAGGTGGGTGGTGAGTGGTAGGTGGGTAAGTGGGTGGTAGGTGGGTAAGTGGGTGGAGGCAGGTGGCTGGTGGGTGGAGACAGGTGGCTGGTAGCAGGTAGTTTTTTTTTTTTTGTTGGCGACAGCATCATGACACACAACAACCGCATCATGACACATCCGATTGAGCTAAGACTGCTTCACGACCAACATATGACATTCCCAACTGTGACACGACTTTTGGCAAGTCGTGAGGCGCAACGAGTCGTCCCAGCTGCTCACAAGCACCCTAAAGAGTCCAGGCTTTGTCGGCGAATCAAGGGACGATCGATGAAAAAATGCATTACAACCTTGAGTCGTGCCGCAGTCGGCCCTTGAGTCGCGTATTTGTGACAGGGGCTTAAGGTCTTGTCCGGTATTTGCAAGTAGCACTGCATCATCAGCATACAACAAATTTGAGGTATTCCACCCATCACCATTCGTTACCAGCGCCATCCCTTTCTCCTTTATTCGTGTTTTTACTTCTCTCATCACCCCATCCATATATATATTGAACAATCATGGGGACATAACCTTGTCGCACACCCGCACTGATCATGAATCATTCACTTAGATGTCCATTAACCCTTACACATGCCTCACTACCATCATAAAAACTTTTGACGGCACCTAGCAGCTTATCACCTACACCGTACATGTGCAAAACCTTCCACAGTCCTTCTCTGTCTACTTCATCGTATGCATTTTCAAGATCCATAAATGCCTTATAGTCCATCTCACAAGCCTTCTCCACTATTTGTCTCTGCAAATATTTGATCCACACATCCTTTGCCACTCCTAAAGCCACCCTGTTCATCACATACTAGGACTTCTGATATCTCTCTTACTTTTTCTGTAATAATTGTTCCATATACCTTCCCTGCAACACTCAATAAACTTTTGTCACGATAATTCTTGCACTCACTTCGCTCACCTATATTTTTGTACAGGGGTACAATTGCAGCCTTTTTCCACTCTGCTGGCACAGTTTCACTTATCCATGGCTTCTTACATATCTCCAACAAGCACTTCACTCAGCTCTGTCCACTACACTTAATCATCTCTGCATACACCTCATCAACCCCACCTGCTCTCCCATTTTTCAGCCACTTCACAGTGTTTTTCACCTGTGTGAGTGTCACGTTTCGTGGCACTGCATTCCTTCTCTGCACACCCCCAAAACCAATCATGTTTACAGTGGCTCTGTTCTCTCTCTTCCCATTCATCAGGCTTTCAAAATATTCTACCCATCTGGTCCCTACTTCATCTGCATGGGTTAATAATCTACCACTTACATCCTTCACACTTTTTCTGTAACTTTTACATTTTTGCACCTCTTTCCGGAATAACTTCCTATTTTCAGAGTACTTTGCTTTCATTTTTCTTCCTAGATCATCATCATTACATCATTCATTGCCATACTTAACAGTGTACTACCCCTCGATTCTTCACTACCCCCGAGTCCCACTTCACCCAGTTCACCTCTTTACATTTAATATCACCCTGCAGGATTATGTTGTTGCTTTCCTCTGTCACTTTCTGCAGGTTTCTAGCCATGTCTGACAACATCTCTTGGTATTCACTCTCATTTTATGCCCTTGTCTTAGGGGGAACATATACTGCTGCGATTTCTTTCTTGCCATTCCCTCTACTTTGTAATTTCATACTTATCGCTTCAGCCTTGCCCTCTCCCAGTTCTACATTATCCACATGTATGTTGTTCTTCACTTCTCCCATTTTTTCTTTTCTGTCTCTTCTCCATAGCTTGTAATTACCATCTCTCATATGGATATCAATGTCTTCTCTTAACTTGGTCTCTACAAAGCATATACTATTTGGCCCATTTACCCTCAAGAAATCATTGATTTCCAGCCTTGCCGAGAATAAGCCATCTTCATTAGTATATGCCACTCAAACTTTTTTCGTTGTTTTTTATTCCCTCCTCCTCTCTCCCTATCTCTGTCAGTACCATCATCATCATCTGGACTTCCTTTCCCACCCTAGGGGAGGATGAGGGACCACTTCCTCAATTTCTGATCCATAACTCTCCAAGAGAATTGTTGTCTCCTCTGTTCTTTGTTCATTTTTTCCTTAGCTTCCTTTACTAGCTCCTTTGTTTTAGCTCTTTCTTCCTCATTTGCATCTCTCCTTATCCAAATATTCTTGAACTCCTCCTTGTCTTATAGTTTCCATATCCTGTTAATGATTTCATTTACCATGATCTGAGACTGAAACTTGACTTAGTGGTTTTTCTCCTCTTTCCTCATACCCTCCCAGCCTAAACACTTCTTCAGTCTCTTCTTAAGCTTCATTGTTACCCTCCATAACTACTGATACTATCTCTTTAGCCCTTCTCAGTTTTTCTCTCTCCCTTTCTGATCTGTCATACGTTGTTTTTTAAATCCTGAAATTGTCACACATTTTTACATGTCTGCTACATCCTGACTAGAGATTTTCTACATTTTAGTACCCTAACCATTTCCTTCTCCACCTTTTCCTGGTCTTCCTTTCTTTGTTGTTTTATAATCTCCTTTAAATTTATATTTCCTTCCTCTTGCATTTTCTTCCACCCCTTGTGTTCCTCTTGATTTCATTAATGTGTTCATGTATCTTTGATTTTGATTCATGCCCATATAGTTTACTTTACATCCTGTCCCTTTCTCCTTCCAACTGCTTATTTTCCCTCTTGAGCTGTTTTATATCATTTGAGGCAGATTCATTACTCACTTCTAATTCTGTATCTTTCTCTTGCTTAGCACTGCGTCTGCAAACACTCTCTGACTTGTTCTGCAATACCTTAATCTTTCTCCTGTTCTAGGGTCTGTTCCTGCAACTCTCTAATTATTGACCATACCTTTTTTAATTCTGGGCATTCCTCTCAGCCATTTTCTCTACATCTGCTACTCTTGTTAGTTCAGTTTAGTACTTCCTTTAGCCTGGAGAACTCTGCAAATTCACTGCCATCGGATGTAAACAATGGACTATCTCTTTTCGCCATGATGCAGCCTTATGAAAACTTTATATTTCCACTGTGTCTTGTACTCTTATTTGACCAAAACCTGCATCCCCCCCCCGACTGTCAGATGGGACCACCACTCATGTATTCAGTTTACATAATCACAATAGGCTGGTATCCTTATCGCCACTGATCATGCGATTATTTCCCCACGATCCACAAAGAGCTCTGTCTTTGGCAGCGGTGTGTTCTTACCTAATTGTATCTTTACAGGAATGAGTCAAGCTCGTACTGTCCCGTGTCTTAAACCATATTTATCGTACATACCCTTAAATTTGTGAATTGTTTTGGCACACACCATTTCATTCGGTAGTGCATTCCACTGATCAGTTGCTCTGTTTGGGAAACTGAATTTCCTGACGTCTTTATCACCTCTCTTCTTATGCAGTTTTTTGCAGTGTCCTCTTGCTGATGCTTCCCCATATGTTAAGTAATCATTTATGTCTATTTTCTCCTTCCCTGATATGCATTTATATAGCATTATCATGTCACCTCTTTTCCTTCTCTCCTGTAGTGTTGGTAGATTCAGTTTATTTAGTCTTTCTTCGTAGCTTAGATCCCTTAAGCTTGGTACCCATCTTGCAGAGGCCCTTTGAACTTTTTCAATCTTGTCTATGTGTTTTTTGAGATGAGGACTCCAGATTACTGATGCATACTCCAGGGTTGGTCTGATGAATGATGTTATTATCCTTCTTAGCATGTCTTCATGTATGTATGTGAATGCTATTCTCATATTTGCAAGCAGTGTATACATGTTCCGTACCTTCTCGCTGATGTGGTCAGCTGGAGATAGTCTGTTATAGATAATCACACCTAGGTCCTTCTCTCTTTCTGATGTGTGTTGGGTTTTATTTCCTAACGTATAATCCCAATCAGGTCTTTTTCCACTTCTACCAAACTTGATTACATGACACTTGTCCACATTGAATTCCATTTGCCATGTATTACTCCATTCATGAAGTTTATTTAATTCTTCTTGTAGCTCTTTACAAGTCTGTGTTAGTAATTCTTTGTATATTTGCATCATCTGCAAACATATTTAGATAGCTTTAATTTCCAGTGTTACTGTCTATATCATTTATATACACTAAAAACATGATTGGTGCCAGCACTGAGCCCTGTGGTACTCCACTAGTCACTTCTTTCCATGATAAGTAATTTCCCCTTAGTACTGTTCTCATTTTTCTTTTTATGAGAAAATCTTGCATCCAACAATACAGTTTGCCTCGAATTCCTCCTTGATGGTACAGTTTCCATAAAAGTCTTTGGTGTGGTACAGTAGAAGTCCGATTTTTCGGCATCTATGGGACCAGGCTAGTGCCGAAAAATCAAAATTGCCGAATTATCAAAAACCCTACCCACTCAATACCTTATATGTTTCGGTGAACACTATCATCAAATGTGTTTGGAGAGAGTACTGTATACTGTTTGATACTGTACAATACTGTAATGAATACAGTACTATACATGAATATGAAAAATAAAGAAATTAGTGAACATACTGTATATAAATGTAATGGTACAGTAGGCCTACAAGTTCACATGCACTTACCTAAACTTATAGTAGGTTCCTTATTTACATATGTACAATAGAAGGGGTTGATTGGAGTCTGCTGCTGCTGGAAGAAGTCCCCAGCAGTAGAGGGTCCTCATGGAGAATTTCAAGACTGACGAAAAAATCGGAAATTTTGCCGAACAATCAGAGATTTTCGTAAATGGGACTATTTCTCAAAACTGCCGAAATGTCAGATTTGCCGGGGAATTGGATGCCGAAGAATTGGACTTTTACTGTACTGTGTCAAATGCTTTCTTGAAATCTAAATAGATACTGTCCACCCATCCTTCTCTTTCCTGTATTATGTCTGTTACTTTGTCATAGTAGCTCAACAGATTAGTAACACATGATTTTCCTTTTCTGAAACCAAACTGTCTTTCTGTTATCATATTGTGTTCTTCTAGATGCTTTACCCAAGCTTTTCTTATAAGCTTTTCTAATACCTTGCTTACAACACTGGTCAGTGATACTTGTTTGTAGTTGAGTGGATTTTGTCTATTCCCTTTCTTGAATAAGGGGACAATGTTTGCTTTCTTCCAAATATCAGGTAGTTTACCTTGACTCAAGGATTTCTTGAAAATTAAAAATAATGGTTTACTTTACTCCTTTGCACATTCTCGTAGCACCCAACATGAAATTTCATCAGGACCATTTGCTTTTCCTCTGTCTAATTTACTTAACTCCTCCTGTATTACTTTTTCGGATATTTGTATATCTGGTAGTATGTGTTGGCATGCATGTTCCACATAATCCCTCTCAAAGTTTTTTTCCTCTGTAAAAACTGATTGGAAATTCTTATTTAGTGCTTCACAAATATCCTTCTCTTGTGTATAGGTGATTCCCTCATCCGTAATGGATTGTATTTTATCTTTTACTTTGGTTTTGCTTCTGATGTAGCTGTACAATAGCTTTGGTTGATCACTACTTTTATTTATGATATCCTCCTCAAACTGTTTTTAGGCTTCCCTCCTTATTCTTGCATAATCGTTTCTTGCCTGTTTGTAATTATTATATGCCCTTTCACTATTGTGTCTTCTGTATCTATTCCACAACAAATCTCTTATTTCTTTTGATTTTTTACATTCTGTATTGAACCATTTCTTTATTTTCTTTTCTGCTTCTTTGTGCTGTGGGATGTACTTCTTGACTCCTATTTCATAAAATTCACAGAATTTTTTATATACAGCATTTAAATCTTGTCCTCTAAGCTCCTTTTCCCAATCAATTTCTAAGGAGTACTTCTTTAGGTAGGTACTGCGTTAGTGGACATTTGTGCTGGGAGGGGGTTGGTGATAGCCAATACCCTCTTCAGGCATAAAATGATCCACAGGTATACATGGCGAGTGATGAGAAGGGTGGGTGGTGAACTGAATGAAAAGGAAGGCAATGACTGATTATGTGTGTGTGGATGAAAGGATGTGAAGATGTGTAATGGATGCAAGAGCTTATAGAGGTTGGGGGAGTGGACTTTCTGACCACTACTTGGTGGTGGCCAGAATTAGGATTCAGGTAAGATGGAGGAATAGAAGAAGGGAAAGACGAGAGGAAGGAGTAGTTGCAAGGTGAGTGGAAAGGTTACAAGAGGATGAGAAAAAGGCAGAGTAGAAGAGAGAAGTGGAGGAACGATTGGGCAAATATGAACTGGAGCAGATGGGAGACGTGGAAGGTGTGTGTAGGATACTTACAGAAGAAATATGTGCAGCATGTAATGTGGTGTGTGGAAGGAAGAGAAGATGGAGGGGGGGTGCAAGGAACAGCATGGTGGACTAAAGAGGTGAGACAGGCTGTGGCACAAAAAAAGAAAGCATACAATGAATGGATGAGAAATAGGGGCATGGAAGAAGTTGAGAGGCAGAAGAGAGAGTTATATGTAGAAAGAAAGAGAGAGGTGAAAAGATTAGTAAGAGGAGAGTGGATGAGGAATTTGGAAGGAATTTGAGTGTAAAGTGGAGGGACTGTAAGAAAATGTTCTGGAAAGAGGTGAAAAGAGTAAGACAGGGTGGAAGTGAAGTTAGCAGGGGAGTGAAAGATAAAAATGGTAGATTACTAGTGGAGAAGGGAGAAAAAGTGAGGAGACGGAGAGAACACTTTAAGGAATTGTTGAACATAGAGGATGGAAGTAATGCGAGTATAAGTGGCTGGGAGAAGGAGGGAGGTGAGAAGACAGGAAGAAATCAGTAGGATAGAAGTTGTGGAAGCAATGAAGAAAGTTAAATTGGGGAAAGCCTCAGGAATTGATGGAGTGTGTGGTAAAATGCTGAAGCATGGGGGAGAGATAGTAGTAGAATGGATGTGGAAGATGTGCAGATTGGCCTGGGAGGAAGGTAGAGTCCCGGAGGATTGGAAGTCAGGTATAATTATTCCCTTGAACAAAGGGAAAGGGGGAAAAAAAAAAAAGTGGTAATCATAAGGGCATTTGTCTTCTTAGTATAATAGGAAAAGTGTATGGTAGGATACTTATTGACAGAGTTAGAGAAAGAACAGAGAAATTAGTTGGAGAAGAACAGGGAAGCTTTAGGAAGGGAAGAGGTTGTGTAGATCAGCTATTCATTCTTAGATCTTTAGTGGAAAAGTTTCTAGAGAAGGGAAAGAAGTTGTATGTAGCTTTCATGGATCTGGAGAAAGCATATGACAGGGGGGATAGACAAGGATTGTGGAAAGTGTTAAGAATATATGGAGTAGAGGGGAAGTTGTTGAATGCTGTGAAGAGTATGTACGATGGTGCGAAGGCTGCAGTGCGTGTGGATGGTGAACTAAGTGAATTTTTCTCTTTGAAAGTTGGGTTGAAACAGGGATGTGTCATGTCTCCATGGTTGTTCAATCTGTACATGGATGGGGTAATAAAAGAGGTACAAGGTAGGGTAGTGGATGTTGGAGTGGCCCTGGTGAGAGAGGATAGTGTTTGGAAACTCCCTGTACTGTTGTTTGCAGATGATACTGTGTTGTTGAGTGAAGACGAAGGGGAGCTGCAAGGCTTGGTGGATGAGTTTGGGAGAGTGTGTAAGAAAGGGAATCTAAAGGTGAATGTAGGGAAGAGTAAAGTGATGGTCTTTGAGAGAGGTGAAGTCAGTGAATGTACAGCGAGGTTGGATGGTGAGGAATTGGAAAATGTGAGTACGTTTAAGTACTTGGATAGTGTGATGAGTAAGGATGGAGGTTTGGAGGGTAAAGTGCTTGAAAGGGTACAGCAGGGAAGAAAGGTTGCTGGTTCTTTGAAAGCTGTGATAAGAAACAAGGAAGTGAGCATGGAAGTGAAAAAGTTACTACATGACAGTATTGTGATACCAACTCTAACGTATGGAAGTGAAGCTTGGACCTTGTTGGAAGGACACAAGTCAAGAGTGAGAGCAGTGGAAATGAGTTATTTAAGAGGAGCCTGTGGAGTCACATGGAGAGAGAGGCTGACGAATGAGGATATAAAAGGAGTGTTGTGGTGTGGATGTGGATGTGATAGGATGCGTTATGAGGAACACACTGAGGTGGTTTGGCCATGTGGAGAGGATGGAGATTGAAAGACTGACGAAGAGAGTGTATGTGAGTGAGGTGGAGGGGGGAAGAGGGAGGGGGAGGCCGAGGATGAGATGGAGGGATGGGGTGGAGAGGTATATGAGAGAGGGAGGTGTGAGTTGGGAGCAGGGCAGTGAAATGGCAGGGGGCAGGGCGACTTGGAGGCGATTTGTTTGTGGCCACCCCAAACGGGATTGAGGCGTCTGGCGATAGATAGATAGTACTACCGTACTGGACTAAATCCATACTGGACAAACAACAGACCTTATGGGATAAAAGAATGTCAGACGAGCCTTGAAAAAGTTCCCCGAAAATTCAACCTAACTACATTTTGACATAACTAAGATTTTACCAACCCTTAAGGTGAGTGGTGATGGGCTTGGGGGGAAAGTGGGAGGGGTTTCTGAGGCTGTAGGAGGTCCTACTGACCCCTTGGAGTAGGACTTTCAGGATCTTGAGG
Source organism: Coenobita brevimanus (assembly GCF_032717465.1). Classification (NCBI taxonomy): domain Eukaryota; kingdom Metazoa; phylum Arthropoda; class Malacostraca; order Decapoda; family Coenobitidae; genus Coenobita; species Coenobita brevimanus. Next base: position 5,413,720 of record NC_137063.1, read on the forward strand.
AGGCCTCTCTGCCTCAACCTTCCTCATAAATCCCTCATAGTCACACACTGCCACACTGTTATCTTCGTCATGAGGGGGAAATGCAATACTGCAATTTGACTGGCACACATCACGAATCATGAGAAAGGCGTACTGGACTGTCGTGGCAGCACTAGGGAAACATTCCATGGTGCTGCCCATCATCCCGTGCATGCACGGGTAGTAGTGCTGGACACAGGACGTCAGTACTAGAGAAGAACTCCTCGGACTTGGCCCACTTTGAGTGGCCGATCCATACTAGCCCAACAAATCTGTACTACAGTAATAAATTATTTAATTTTTTTGCCGACTGTGCTGGACAAGAATAGTACTGGACAAAAGTGTACTGGATGTGAGGGTACTGTGAATGTGTGTACATATATATATACAAGTAATATATATATATATATATATACAGTAAAACCTCGATATAACAAACTTCAATAGACAGGAATTCGCTTTTATCGGACTCGAGAAGCTACAAGACTAAATTCCTATATATCGGAAGACTGATAAAGCCAGAAGCAGTCCGGACTGCCTGACCACTTCAGCTATGTTCACCACAATATGGTAAATAAAAGACATGTTTATTAGTGTACAGTACAGTATCATTATACATATTGTGCCATTTGATTAATGTAGTTGGGTTTGGTTAGTACTTGGACGGGTGACCGCCTGGGAACACCAGATGCTGTTGGCATCCCTATGTGTCAAGTGGGGTTGGTGGAGGATTAGTGCCCCTCCCTGTAAAACAATTACCTCTAAGCCCTTGACCACCTCGTTTGGGATACATGGCGTCTGGCAATGAATGAATGAATGAATGATTTATGTAGTCAAGTTATAACACAGTACAGTACCGCAATGGTAGTCAAAACAGTTTAAAAACTGTTCATGCGATCTGGACTAATGACTGATATATCGGAAAAAGTCCGGGTTAGCAGGGGAAAGTCAGGATGTCGCTTTTATCGGAATTTCACATTTTTAGGAATGGTTTGGTCCCCAATTAGTTCGTTATAGTGAGGTCTTACTGTATATACATACAAATAAATAAATAAATATATATATAATGTATATATAGGCCCAATGCCTGATAACAGTTTTTGTACTAGGCCAATGCCTGATTGCATACAGTTTTTGTACTAGGCCAGTGCCTGCTATAATTTTTCATATTAGGCCAGTACCTGGAAACGTTGAACATTGAAAATGGACCGATTGCTCATAACCTATTAAGGCCCAATTATAATTTCCATCAATGGCAAGTTACAAATCCTGTATTGTACCGATACATCCCGTGGTGCAAACAGATAACTGATACAAGTCGGATCAACATCAGAAGTCAGTTTACATCATTGGTCCAATATATTGAAAGTCAGAGTGCCAGCACTGGAACGATATTGGCCCATGCATTTTGTGTTTGCTGGGATATTATGCATCATTTTAAAGCGGAAAGTAAGTGGCTAAGTCAATTATCCATAATCCTGCTGAAGCTTATATCAGTTTTAAAACAGGCCTATCATATTTTAACAAATATGAAGAGGTTCATTTGGATTCTGAAGTACATCATACATATATACATCATCTAATCCTGTTTCCCCATGAGAAGCATAGAAGCCCAGGGCTAGGCAAGTTGGTCCTAACATTTAAGATGAGAGTGACCAGCCTCACTCATGCCTGAGTAGCATTACGTGAGCAATAAACCCCAATCATGCCTTGGATATAAATCAAGACAGGCTCAATCTGGCTGCAGCACCTTACTTAACCATTGAACCTCCAGACGCCATAATTTGGTTATATGGTTACCACCCACCATAGTAAATGGTTTCCTGGTGTACATGAAACCATTTGGCTTGTCACTCAGTGTAGAGTCATCCACAGACAGGAGGAAAAGGAAAGAAAGAAAGGGAAAACGGAAAGAAAGACAAGAGGATGGAAGGAAGAGAGCAAAGGGCAGCACGACAAAGAGTGAGTGGATGGTGGCGCCCCTATCTACCACTAAATTTGTACTTTATGAAAATAAAATGTCTTTGAATTGATAAATTTTTGTTTTTAGCCAATCTAGCTCTCATAATTTTAAAAATGTGCCAAGTAATACATGTAACTGAACCATCCCACCCTTCTGTCCGAATCAACACCACTGGTGGACCTGGACCGGTGGCATCTTCGTCGTGGGTCTACCCCCCAGAGGCTGTCGAATAGAAGACGCGGACAGCATGGGGGCCAAACCACCGCAACCCCCCCCCCTCCGGACCCTCACGGGGCCTGAGCACCTGGGAGTGTCTTCGGTGGCCCGGCCAAGTACCACATCTCCCTACACAACACACACAACAACACAGTTTTTTCTACACCGAGAAATGACTCCCCGGTTGTCATTTCTCGATGACTTCTAGCCGGGGCCATTGAGAGCAATCCAGGACCCACCAACAAATACATACTGCATGTCCAACATGCTTAAAATCTATCACGTCAAGCCGACAGACAAAGGGTGCAGTTCAGTGCAATTCTTGCAAGAACTGGACCCATTATACCTGTACAACAGTTGCATCCAGAAAACATTACACAAACACCTGGACCTGCTCCTTATGCTCCTTCCCCCCACCCACCAACCCCCCTACCAATCCTACTCCTACTTCCTTCACACCTCCACAGCCAAACCCACCAATCCTTCCCATACCATCCAGTCCCCCCAACTCCTCCCATTCCAACCCATCCTAATCCGCCTCAACCCATACCTCCATCTCAACCTCCTCCTACCCCTTCCTCTCCACCCACACCACCTCCCCCCCGTGCTGCAGCAGCCAACACACATCGCACACACAACATAAACATCCAGCAGTTAAACACAGATGGCATAAACACCAAAAAACAAAAACTCACACAATTCATCAAACAACAGAGCATACACATTGCCATCTTACAAGAAACGAAACTACATAGAGCACAGAAAACACCGACATTTCATAACTTCACCACCATTCGACAAGACCGGGCCGACGGCGGTGGCGGTGGACTCATCACCCTGGTACACAAATCCATCAACTTTGCAGATACTAGTGCACACACAAAGTTACTTCTCCCCCACATGACACCACAACAGATATACAATCGGTTAAAATACGCACTGGTAACAAATCACACATAACAATCGCTAACACATACATTCCCCCGCAGTCGCCCCCCACAGTACCACACAGATACACCACATCACTAACATACCCATCATCATCCTGGGTGGTGATATCAACGCCAAGTCGTCGGCCTGGCATGTCAACAACCCTGACACAGACAGAGGGCTGGTACTACAATCCCAGACAGATCATCTTTTCATACTGAACAATCTAGACCAACATACCCATATCCCACACCAAGCCCTCTTCCTCCCATCATCTCCAGACATCACCTTCTGCTCCCCAAACCCCGCCCCCACAACATCATGGAGAGTGGTCAAAACCCTAGGTTCTGATCACCTCCCAATCATCATCACTACCAAAACCAATCACCCCAGCTGGCCACAAACACACATTCACTAATTATAAGAGAGCCAACTGGGAGGCCTTTGTAACTGAAACAGAACAACATTTCGAAACACTAAACAGTACGGTACACCTATCACAAACATCAACACCGCTGTGCACACTTTCAATACAATTATACAAAACGCAGACAAAAGACATTCCTAGAGGCAACAGAAAGAGACACAACCCCAACTTCACATCAGAAATTCAAGGCCTCATCAGACAACGGGACACACTGCGACACTTCCCAACACCCCATACACAAGACACCGTACAAGAACTCAACACTCAAATAAACAACAAAACATCAGAACAGCAAACACTAAACTGGAAACCAGGTGAGTAAACCTCCAAACACTTGACCACAAAACAAACATCAGCAAACTCTACAAAACACTAAACAGCATCACACTTTCCAACAGTAACACCACACAATCACACGCTGCCATCACAACAACAGACACCATAACCTCAAACAAACAACAAGCAAACACTCTCATCACTTTCCACAAGTCAGCCATCTAAACCCCCATCCCGAAGACCGACGTATCATCCGACGTAAGAGACAGTTCCCCACAGACCCAGACTACTCACCTTTCACTTACAACCAGACGAAGCACATCCAACAACATCAAGCACTCATCTGCCTGTGGACCAGACAACATAAGCAACATTCACCTTAAACACCTTGGCCCACAAGGCATACAAGCACTCACCAACATATCAAACTACAGCTACTCACACAACATAATACCCAACATCTGGAAGCATGGCATTCATCATCACTATCCCTAAACTCAACAAAGACCCCACGTTACCCTCCTCACTCCACCCCATCACACTCCTCTGCACCCTCTCTAAAGTCACTGAACGACTGGTACCGTACTACAACTAGTCACACCTCACATTCCCCTAGCTCTGTCACAACATGGCTTTAGGCCACTACACTCCACAAACACCCTTCTTACAGACCTTACACAAAGAGTTTTCGATGGCATGAATTCAGCTAGGCCACCACACAGAACACTCCTAATCACACTAGACATTAGCAAAGCTTTTGACACCATCCCCCGCCACAACCTCACAAACAAAATACGCAACACAAACATGCACTATCTATCTATCTATCTATCTATTGCCAGACGCCTCAATCCCGTTTGGGGTGGCCACAAACAAATCGCCTCCAAGTCGCCCTGTCCCCCGCCATTTCACTCCCCTGCTCCCAACTCACACCCCCCTCTCTCACAAACGGCATCCTCCAAGGATCTGTTTTGTCCCCTACACTCTTTAACCTACTGTACTGTATACATGCACGACATACCCACAACCCACACACCACATACACATAGCTTCCTATGCAGATGATATAACTTACAAAACGCAAACACAGCTGCAAACATCATTCAACCTTACCTCAACACACTACACGAATGGTTCACCACAAACAGGCTCAAAATAACCCCAACCAAATCTATAGTGACTCTTCTCACAAACTGGACAGCAGAACACAGTCACATCCCACACCTCACCATAAAAAACACTTCCCTACCACACACACACACACACACACACACACACACACACACACACAAAATCCTTGGTGTAACATACAATACATCAATGTCATTTAAACAACACATCACAAACATTAAAAATAAAATAACACCAAGCCTCAATGCTTTGAGGTCACTTGCCCATACAACATTCGGACACGACAAAGAAACCACCACCACAGTATACAAACAATACATACGTTCAAGTGATGAATTATGCAAGCCCTGCCTGGGCTTCTAACCTCACCAAAACACACAACACTCTACAGACCATACAGAACAAAGCCTTAAAAATAATCACAGGCTGCACAGCTACTACACCCACAGACCACCTACTTCAAGAAACCAAAGTCCTCAAAGTCAAGGATCACCTAGACATGGGAGGCACCCAGTTTCTTGCTGCAGCCTCCGCAAATGATGAGGCAACCTGTTAAAATAAACACGATTACACCATTACTTGAACCTGAATTTTTATTAAAAAAAAAAAAAGTGACCAAACCATCACTGCCCTTCCGTATATATTCCCAAGCAAATATGATGTACCTCCTTAGTGTGGCCTGCAAGGTCTTTGAGCTACTAGCTTTTCCTTGTAACTCCTTGCAACTATTCTCCACGTCTGATTCATGGCGGCATGATGGGTGATCAACATCTCTTTGGACGCCAAAGCATTTATGACAAATTCAAGTGCATTTATTGACATCCTCACCTTAAGGAGAGAGCCGTATGTCTGTGGCGAAACTTTTGGGTTTTCACCCACAAACTTTGACCAGGTTATGGTGAAGTTAAACAGTCTGGTCTCTGAATGAAGTTCCATCAGCCTGCTTGAAGACAAGGAATTCCTCATAGTCATCGGCACAAAGGACACAGGATTTGGTGCCTCTCCCATGAGGACACCCCTTACTTACGTTTCCAGTAGCCTGACAAACTTCAGGTGTAACTATGGTTGAAAATTAGTAGGAATGTCCTGCAAGTACTTCGTAACCCCTGGTGCAGATGGACCAGCAGCTCCAGAGATGGGCAGGAGCCATTAATGGATCCGACAGGATGGCAGCATTCATCAGTGAGTGATTCAGGACTCCTACAATGCCTGGGGTTGGTGGGAGAAATGTGGCCAGCAGATGGTGGTGACTCTTGGACTTGAGCACATTGCACATGACGACTATTATTGAGAAAAGATCAGTCATAAATAAAATGCTAAAAACTCACTCCCCCACCTACTCCACTCGCTAGAGAGAGGCAAAACGGCAGGTCATATAATACTTGACAACTGCAGGGGAAATGGGAAAGTATATGAAATTAACCACCACACGACTAGACAACAGCTCCAACGCAATCAAGTGTCACACCATGTGGTGCTTACTTGACTCTAAGCAAAAATAGCCAGCTGACTGACTTGGGTCTCCAAGCCACCTGTCTGGCCAGACCAGACACCCAAAGGGATTTGTTGCTAGCCACAGGGCACACTCAAGCACCAGGCAACCGATTTATTTAGTATCATGGGGTGCCATGCACGCCAAACACGTTGGGGAGATTATCTCTGCCCTGAGACGACTGGGGCAAAGGATATTATCACCGCCAATAGGCTCCCTTACCTGTTGGTGGGGGGAGGGGGGCACTTGGTTTATACAGACATCAATCCTAATGTGACAGACAGGCCACTAAAATAGGTGATGCCGCCAACCATGCTTCAAACCCCATCACCACTACAAGGTAGCTCTCAGCTCTCCTTCGGCATGGTCTGCAGACTGTGCAAGTACCAAGGGTGCTTTGTGGCGTGCATCATATTTGGCCAGCTTGCGACTCTAGTTTAAACTGACACATAATGTAAATTTAACAACTGTCAACCATAGGCTACACTTTTTTGCTTGGCAATGTTTTTAGAAGATATAAGGAGAGCCTGATATTGACTTCCAAAACAATGCTGTCATCCATGTTATAAACTTGGTGCCTCCAATTGTTAGTTATCATCACTGTAGGGGTCTTACTTATCAACTAACATAAAGCGAAACAACTCACCATTATAAACAGTATGTGGATGGCGTTTTGATCAGTACTCAGTGTAAATATTTGAAGGCCCAATAAATATTCTGAGTACTTAGCTGTTGTGTTGATGGTATTAATTGCAGAAAGATGGATGATTCCTGGAGAAGGTTCGAGGCACGTATGTGTACTATCTAGTGCGGAAGAGAACTAAACTATCTGGTGGCAAAGAGAGAACTGAACTCTGGTATCAGGGAGAGAAGTAGAACTCCACTTTCTGGTAGCAGGGAGAGAACTGTTATCTGAACAGCTTCGAGCAGCTTCGTGCATGAAGTAAATTAAATGAAACTTATCATTACCGAACATATAACTACATATGCTGTTTTCTCCATGACCAGATTTATCTCCAGTGATAAATAATATCTTACCCAAATTATTTACTACAAGAATTTATTTACAAAGAAATGTGCTGTCGTGGGCGGGAATATTCAAACCCGAAATCCACGACACCAATCACACCTTTCATAATCGCTGGAAATTCTACGGTTATCCTGGGTGTTTTTTGTTCGCCCTCTCGTCCTAAAAATGCCCGCGACTGAGCAGGGTCCTCTTTCCGGACCGGAAGTAAAGCACTTACAAAGGAACAGGGCATAAAAATTCGGAGGTACACCGTGACTTTAACACATCTATTGTCTTAGCTCAACACACCTTACAATATAAGAACAAAGAGACACTGGATATGGAATAGACAGAATAACAGAGTTGGCTTCCCAGTACAAACGTACACAAATACATCAAGGGCAGAGCATGGGGATATTCAGATAAACACAGATTGTTAGTCACCAGAGCACAACACTGGTATTATAGCTTGGGCATAAATGTCATTTAATATTCTGGACCGGATGTACCATAGGCGGATGGAATAAAGGGTCAGGTTGGTCAATATTACTATACACTTGTTATGGCACGAGTCGCGACATCCGGGATTGTCACTTAGCCGTGGCGACACTATGTCACTGGTTTCTGTCTCTTCTCGGCGCGCCACTGGTATTGACAACGTTTCCTTATATCAGATCGTCTTGATGTCCGTACATACTAATCTTTACTTTCTGCCTGGGCATTCATGTATCTGTGTGTCACTTTATATTATTCTTGCCCTCACTGTTCCACTGTCATCTTTCACTCCTGTCTCTGTGGTTAAGACTTAGGCGCGACGTAAGAGAGGCGTTGAGATCGCCACTATGCCCTTGGTTCCTGGGGTAACAGAGGTGGCGCCCGGGCGTGGGAGCGGGCCCTACTGGGGAGCCCTCCTGCAGGAGGCAATGAATCACCTGCAGGGGTGTCATTGCCCAGGGCTGCTTCGTCAGGGGGGTGCAGGGATGCTCTCCCATCTGGGGCCTCGACCTGATAGGTGGCCCTCGTGCTGGGGCCTCGTCCTTGGGGTGCAGGGAGGTCCTCCAGTCTGGGGGCCTCGGCCTGATAGGTGGCCCTCAGGGCTAGGGCCAAACAACTCTAGGAGACAAGCCTGGCACCTCTTACTCCGGGCGGAGGGCCATGGGGAAGTGGGGACCAAGCGGCCCTGCTCTGGGGACTGCTGGCCAGTCCTGGGAGTCCGGGTGCTGTGGCCGCCTGCTGGGCGGAGCGCCGTCAGGAATAGACTGTGGCACCTCCTCTGCCAGGCATCTGTCAGGGACCGGGGCCGTCCAGGGGTAGGTTGCAGGACCGGGACAGGACCACGCCACCACTCTTGGAATGGCAGCACCTCCGGGAAACCACACCTGGAGGGAAAGAGAGAGAAGGGAGTCCCACGTAGCCGAGAGGTGGAGGGCCAGCTGCGCAAGGAACCTTCCCCTCCGGGAGAACCCCAGGAACCACGGATGAAGGGTGTACAGTGGCAGCTCCTTCCCCCACACGTACAGTGGCCATTGTGGCGGTTCTGCAGTTCCTAAGGGCAGCAGCTGAAGGGTGTACAGTAGCCACTCCTTCCCCCACACGTACAGTGGCCATTGTGGCAGTGCTGCTCCCGAAGGAGGAAGAGGCAGATGAGGGGCGTACAGTGGCCGCTCCCTCCCCGGCACGTACAGGGGCAGTTACCGCGGCTCTGCCTGCCCAACGGGAAATAACTGAAGGGCATACAGTGGCTACTCCTTCCCCGGCACGTACAGTGGCCGTTACCGCGGTGTTACTCCCGTAGGAGGAGGAGGAAGTGGATGAGGGGCATACAGTGGCCACTCCCTCCCCGACACATACAGTGGCCGTTATCGCAGCTCCATTTCTCCTTCCTTTGCCAGTTGGAGCGCGCTCAATAACTAACGCTCCGAGGCTGTCTTCAGATGTGGCTGTAGCTGAAGGGAGTACAGTGGCCGCTCCTTCCCCCACACGTACAGTGCCTGTTGTGGCGGCGCTACAATGTTCGCCACCATCTTTGGCTGTCCTCTCCTTTTACTGTACAACACCCAACCCATATCCCTGACTGCCTTGGAAATGGAAAGGGAAATGCTCCCCCAAGCTCAGATCTTATTAGATCACATAGCCCTGCTAGGTGACAGGAGAGTGCTACCCCTCCCAGCATGGCAGCTGCCGGGCATGGCTCGAACTCATGACCCCCCAGTCCTCAGTCCGATTCTCTACCACTGAGCCACCCTGCCCCTTTGACCGCCTTGGAGAGTTTCAACATACTTGTCCTCTTCCTTACAACTACTACTACTGCTTACGCTATCAATCTTTCCTTTCCCTTGGGCTCCTCCATTCATAAACTTATCACCTTAACCTGTCCTATCACTCCAGTAAGGTCTGAGGACCCTCCAAAGAAGCATTGGTTTTGGCACCTTGAAGCTGCAGTACTTCTTTGAATTTCCCTGGTCTGATTATTGCTTCCATTACAACAGCCATCTGAGTATGTCTTGCACATTACAGAGGTTATTCTCTCAGGCATGGAAGCAAACATTCCTTTCTCATATCCTTTGTCTAATGCAAAAAAAAAAAAAAAACTCTGGTTTAATCACGCTTGTTCTAATGCTGTCCACAACAAGGAGAAAGCCTATACAAAAGGTACCAGAGCAACTCATTCCTAAATCTCATCTCTTTTAATGTTTCGGCTCGGAATCGTGATAAGTCTGGTCTTCGATCTGCTAAAAATAATTTCATTCATACTAAATGCTCTGAACTTTCCAACTCAAAGTCTTCTTATTCCTTCTGGCACCTTGCCAAAAACCTTTCTAACAACTTTACCTCATCATCCTTCCCTCCTCTTTTCTATTCTGATGGCTTTGTGACTATTTCTTCTACTGATACTTTTGCTCAGACTTTCTCCTCCAATTCCACCTTAGTCGATTCCAGTGCTGTTCCTCCATAACTTCTCCCTTCCGACTTCCTCATGGCTGATATTAAAATTTCTTTATCTATTTTCTGCCATCACTGGCCTCAGTACTGTTAAGGCATATGGGCCTGAACAGGTCCCTCCTGATGTCCTCAAGAACTGTGCTTCTGTGCTTACCTGTACACCCTGCCTACGTAAACTCTTGTCAAAGACCTTTCCTTCTTGCTGGAACTCTGCTCACATTTAGCCTGTCCCAAAGAAAGGTGACCATTTCCTTCCCTACGACTATTGCCTGCACGATTGCTTTAACATCCTGTGTTTCAAAAGTTTTCAAGTCTTTTCTTAACAAAAAAAAATAAAATAATAATAAAAATAAAAAATAAAACACCTTTCCTATCAAAACCTTCTTTCTGATCATCAGTATGGGTTCTGCCAGGGACACTCCACTGGCAATCATCTCACCTACCTTTCAGATTCCTGGTCATCCTCCTTTTGGGACTTTGGTGAATGCTTTGCCACTGCAATTGACATCTCAAAGGCTTTTGATTGAGTCTGGCATAAATCTTTAACTTCCAAACTGCCCTCTTACGGTTTCTCTTCTTCCAGCTGTGCCTTCATCTATAGCTTCTTTTCTGGTCATTCCACAGCTGCTGTTGTAGATGACCACTCTTTCCCTTTCATTCATCAATGACCTGGCTGTACATCTAACCCTATCTGCTCAAGCACTGATGACTCCACCCTTCACCTTTCCATCTGCTTCCCACAGCATCCATCTTAGCAGTTACTTCAACAAACAAGGGATAAGGCTATGGCACACCTAATGTCTGACTTGGCTTGTATCTCTGACTGGGGTAAAAATGCAGCCATCCATCCATCACCCAATCCTACATTGCCCCATGAGGAGCATAGGGGCCCAGATCTAGGCAGTTGGTCCCGACATTTAAGGTGAAAGTGACCAGCCTCACTCATCCCTGAGCGGCATTACATGAGCAATAAACCCCAACCACCCCTTGGATATAAACCTTCACCGACTCAATCCAACTGGAGTGCAATAATTACCCACTAAACCACCAGGCACCAAAGTTTGGTTATATGATAACCATCCAGCGTAGTAAATGGTTTCCTGGTGTACAGGAAACCATTTGGCTTGTCACTCAGTACAGAGTCACCCACAAGCAGATGGAAGAGGAAAGAATGAAGGAAAGAAAGACAGAAGAGGGAGTGTAAAGTCACCCACAGGCAGAAGGAAGAGGAAAGAATGAAGGAAAGGAAGACAGAAGAGGATGGAAGTAATGAAAGATGGAGGAGAGGAAAGGGCAGACACCCGACAGCAGCACTACATCGAGTGAGTGGATGGTGAGTGCCCCCACCTACCACAAACTGGGGTAAAAATAATCTTGTTATTCTTACTGCATCATAAATTCAGCTCTTACATCTATCAACCTGACAAAATCTTCCACAGGAGTACCCTCTAATTTTTAACAATATCCAATTCAATCCTGCATCATCTTTACACATACTTGGGGTGTCATTCTCTCCAGACTTATCTTGGAATGAATATATTACCTCTATTGTAAAATCTGCTTTCATGAGATTGGGTGTGCTAAGCCGACTCTGTGCCTTCTTTACCCCTGCACAGTTGTTGACACTATACACAGATTTTATTTGCCCCTGTGTAGTGTACAGCTCTCATGTGTGGGGAGGCTCCCCACATACAGTTCTCAACAAGGTGGAGTCAAAGGCTTTTCGTTTCATTAACTCTCCTCCTCTTACTTGCTCCCTTCAACTTCTCTTTCTTCACCGCACTGTTGCATCTTTATCCCTTTTCTATTGCTACTTCAATGGTCACTGCTCCTCTGAACTGTCTGCTTGCATCCCTCCATCACTATGGCTGGGGCATAGCACGCATCTAGCAACAAACTCTCATCCCTTTCTGTCCAACTCTCTAATGCAAGAGTTAACCGTTACTCCCAGTCCTTCATGTGTGCAACAGATCAACTCTGGAACTGTCTCCTTTTGTCTGTATTTCCTAATGCCTAAGATCTCCAGTCTTTCAAATGCAAAGTGTTTAGGTATCTCGAAATGAACTGATCTTGAATTTGTTCTCTCTGTTATCTTGTATTTGTTTTTTCTTGGAAGGAACAATTTCCAGGCTCCTCACCTTTGGTTCTTTCCTTCTTCCAATAATATATATATATATATATATATATATATATATATATATATATATATATATATATATATATATATATATATATATATATATACAATATGAAAAAAAAAAAATAGTAATGGGTCATCAGCCTTGCAGAAGGGTGATAGCACAATAAGCCTGGCCACCCTTGAAAGCTAGGATGCTGTAGAACTAAAGCTGGAAACCAGCACTGTATGAGGTTACAGGTGAAAACTACACAACCCCTGGAAGGCCAGGAAGGTAAGCTGAGGAGGACCACAATGACGCTAGTGTACCCCCTCCACAATATGTCTATCCCCGATGTATATATGTCCCCCCCCAATGCATACATGCCCCCACTAAATTTGCTAGGTCAGCACCCTTTCCCACGCCTGAAGACGGCGTTATTGCATCAGTTGATAGCAGACATCCTAGCCGGGCAGACTGTTTTACTGTGAGCTTGTAATAAACTCCTTATCTAGCTGTTTGTACACGGAGTTTCTATCACCAAAGTATTGCAAGTTACATTTGGTAGCAGCGGTGTTTCGAACCATCACATTCTGACCGCCTCCTTGGATTTTTAGTGATACAAGATACACGACGTCTCGCATCTGCCAGCCTCGCCCCTTCCTCCGTGCCTCTATACCTTGGCTGTGCTTTTCGAGTGTACCATTTTTCTCGCCAGTGCTCACCTCTCAAACAACCGCACCCATACACCTTGTTCCTGACCGCAAGTGTCACCGTCGCCGACCTACGCACCTGTTGCACCTGTTCCCAGCACCTGTTCCGGACTCATCATAGCTCCTGCCCCCACGGTGCCACTTATCACTGTCTGCCCGCTGTCTGCCCACCACCATTCTCTGCATTTGCAATTCACCAGCTCTACACCTGCCTTGCGCCGACATCTGCCTCACCACCCACCACCGGCCTCCGCCGTCGCCCGCATCTGGTCTGCATTACGGAGCCTCCTAAGACCGCCACTCCCTGCCGGTGATTCATCGCGGCGTCTCCTCTCCTCTCCGCCCAGCTGTCTCTACCCCGCAGCCCAGCCCCGCCCAGCCCCGCCCCGTCGCCCCGCCCAGCCCCGCCCCGCCCCAGCCCAGCTACGCCCAGCCACCCTGCACGTCATACCTCTCGACACTCCCGTTTCTACTGTGTAACTATAGTATATCTTTCCTTTCTATAGAGATTATCCTCGATTTTCTCTACAGATTGGTTATTGTAAATATTCCATCTCATTTCCATTGTCCCGTTTTCATCTTCACCTACGTTATTTATTATCCATCTCATCATTCGCATTTTATTTAAACCATCCATGCCCGCACCTTCATTCATTTTCACACCTAGTGTATTCCATTCTCTCATTGTTATTTATACATTTCCACCTACGTATCCATCTTCATCCTTTCATCTTCCATTGCCGCATTAAATGTCATACTTTCCACGTCAACCGCTTACCGCCAGCCCTCTCGACCCGGAAACATCACCTGCTCATACCCCGTCTGCCGACTCTCAAACAATCACTCATTTACGAAGTGGCAAAGAGTACCACCGCCCTGTACCTGAGACTCCCGTTTCACTTCCCGCAGAATCACTTACTACCCGTCCTACCCTTGTAAATCCAGATACTTCCTCCTCTACTCCTCCCTTGAATATTATTATCCTGTTCTCGAAGCCACTCTTCTCACTACATACGTCGTCGTCCATATTCCTCTCCGTTCTGCCATAACCTTTAACCTTTTCCACATCATTCCCTTCCCTTTCCGCCTCAACAACTCCTTGTTACAGGTATCTGTTCCTTCAGAATATTTCCTCCTCTCCCATGATCATCTTTCCTTTGCCTTCCTTTCTTCCACAGACCTCCAGCAATGTTCCTCCCTTACTCCGACCTCTCGTCTCTGTGCTGCCCACCTTTTCGCTATCTTCCCTAGCAGTGCCACACCCTGTGAGTCTGCTTTAGTTCGCAACCATTCCATCTACTCGGCCTGTTCTTTTGTCCCAGCTCCTGACCTCCCGGTCCCCCATGCTCACCTCAACCATGTCCAGTACTTCTTCTTTGCTGTTCCCATCTCTGTCACAATCATGTGTCCTGGTTCTTCCGTTCGCTCCGTCCCCGCTAGTGGTCTCTACAACGCACCTGACTATTGTACCGTCAAATCGGAGTCCGTCATCACTTACGCCACTCGCTATCACCAAGCTGTTCGTAAACACTCCTATGACATCTTTCAACCAATCGACATGCCTTCAACCCTACCATCTGCCAACATTACCATCACCTCCCCTCACTTGCACATGCTCACCTTCCTCAATGACAGTGATTTCATTATGGATCAATTTTCTCTGGCCTTCAGCCGTTCATGGGTTCATCCGACAGTTGTGTTTCCCCCTGTGGTTATCGCTTTCATAGGTTTTCTACTCATCATCTGTGCAGTGCATTGTTGTGTCAAAAAAATGGAACGTCGACTCCAGGAAATCAGAGTCGCTACAGGCATAGTACGCCCTACACACGACGTCGAAACTCCCCGTACTTAGTGCCCTCACGTTCAGTGACTAGCAATGCCATCTGACAATTAACCAAACTGTGAACAGCACTCTGCCTACTAGAAAATGATGGTATTTCTTTCATGCATTACTCAGTGACAGTGTGTCTTACAGAAAATCCACAAAAAAAAAAAAAAAAAAATGAAGGAAGAACAACAATAGAACTCTCATATCTACTCCTAGTTTATCATGTATCAAACTATTATTGTGTAATTCCCGTTATGTTCATATATCCCTTCGACCCTTACTGGATTTGTACCTATTATTCCTTGTATATCTTATATGTATATATCCTTCTAATTCCCTCCTCTCAACATGCCATGTCTCCCCTACTGCCCCTGTATCATACTTCTCCCTTGTACAAACCTCCCCGGTCCTGCCTTACTCCTATAATCACCCACCATTTACCTCCTGGTGTCAGGAGGCACCATCTCAGCTACCCGGGGGAGTAGTGTACCCCCTCCACAATATGTCTATCCCCGATGTATATATGTCCCCCCCCAATGCATACATGCCCCCACTAAATTTGCTAGGTCAGCACCCTTTCCCACGCCTGAAGACGGCGTTATTGCATCAGTTGATAGCAGACATCCTAGCCGGGCAGACTGTTTTACTGTGAGCTTGTAATAAACTCCTTATCTAGCTGTTTGTACACGGAGTTTCTATCACCAAAGTATTGCAAGTTACACTACCCATCATACATGCACAGATGATGTCAGGAACACAACCCCTAAAGGATACATAAAAACCCTTCCAAAAACACACAGCACAGGGAAAACAAGAAAAGGAAGTGCAGAAGAGGGTCCTGTTAACAGAAGGAACTGGAATGGACGACAGAAAAAAAGAAGGGCAGTGACTCCTGAAAGATTCTGAACAGCATGTACGAATCCACCATGGCACATAAAAGCACAAAAGGATGAAAAAGGAATATCCAAGAGTTACCTGCTCTGAAGTGGCCCTATCATAATAGCACTCAGCTGACTGATGAGTACAAACACTAGACAATAAGTGTAGTAGCACTAAACAATGCATGGGAGGGACAGCCTCATGTGATACATAGAGGAGTTTCATGCCTAGAGCCTATGATGATTCATAGATGTTTTTCCTCTATTGAGGGGATCTTGTTACCCATGGCCAAGGGGGTGGCTCAGCATGAGCAGCACCTACCAGGATGCTCGTTCCAACAGGACTCCTAAATGCAATCAAATGTAATTATTAGATCTTAAAATCAGGAGAGGTGTGTACATACAGTACTGTATTATTTTAGTAGTCATGACACACTATATGATGGGGTTACATCATGGGAAAACCAATCACATAACAATTTATCATGTACCAAGGTTGACATAACATGGGATCAGTAGCGATAGGGAGGGGACCTGCAAGCACATAACCTAAAAAAAAAAAAAAAAAAAAAAATAGGGTTGCCTTCAGCACTCTTCAGTAGCACCATACTTTCCACTAGGGGTAGCATCCTTGCCAGACATCACAAGTTTCAGTATTTCACATACAAAAAGTCATCACTTCAATTAAAACTGCCCACTGCACTCTATGCACTTGCACTGTTGCTTGATATTAGCAATGATGTCTTTCATGCACAAAATGGAATGCAGATGATCACAGCAAATGTAAATACTGGGTGACCATCTTGGTTCAATCAGCTGACTGGATGGCACCATTATACTGACTAGGAAGCCATATACTCATGGAAGACATGATTTCCAAGTCATGCACAAAATGGAATGCAGATGATCACAGCAAATGTAAATACTGGGTGACCATCTTGGTTCAATCAGCTGACTGGATGGCACCATTATACTGACTAGGAAGCCATATACTCATGGGAGACATGATTTCCAAGTTACACATTTAAGTATTTCACGCACAAAAAAGTTACCACTTCATCTTACATCACACACTGCACTGTTGGTTATACACTTGCACTGTTATTGGGTGACAGTAATGGTGTTTCAATGGCCTTTCATGCACAAAATGGAATATAAGAGAGACGATCACAGAGAATGCAGACACTGGATGACCATCTTGGCTCAATCACCCGACTGGGAGGCCATGTACACTCGGGAGACAAGATTTCTATGTCGCAAGTTTCAGTATTTCACACACGAAAAGTTATCATTTCACTTAATGTCACCCAGTGCAGTATTTATTATGCACTTGTACTATTATTTGATGATAGCAATGGTGTTTCAATGGCCTTTCAAGCACAAGAATAGAACAAAAGGCAGATGATCACAGCAAATGTAAACACTGAGCTGCAAGCTTGGCTCAATCAGCTGACTGGGAGACATTGTTCTGGTGAATTCTATTCCATTTGACATTCATTATTCTGAACATGGGCCTAACTGTTTGTTCATCATTATAGTGATTAGTCACTTGGCAAACAACTGTATAACAAGATGTGACTGTGTAGTAGTAATCATCATTCAGACCTCTTTGCCTACCCCAAGGAGGATGAGGTAGGGTCCAGAAAGCCAAAAGAAAACTGAAAGAATGAAAAGCTAACCAAAGGCTGCCCAGGTGAATAAGCCTCACTCCCATTCACTCACCATTCAAGTCCATGGAATCCTTGCTCCACCTGATAGGTCAAGAAACATTCTGCAAGTTGCTTCACATTCACCCATCTGTCAGGTTAAAAAGATTTGCCAAACTCTGGTCAAACACTCTTCAGCAAATAATCCATCAAACAAGCTCAACTGCTTGTCAGTTCCCTAGCCTTGTTAGCTCCTGAATTTCTCTTTTTCATACTATCTATCTATCTATCTATCTATTGCCAGACGCCATAATCCCTTACGGGGTGGCCATTTGACTCTCTGAGTTATTTGTTTTACAGGGAGGGGCACTAACCCTCCACCAACCCACTTGACACGTAGGGAGCACGTATGGTTTGGTTATATGGTTACCACCCAGCGTTGTAAATGGTTTCTTGGCTTACAGGAAACCATTTGGCTTGTCACTCAATGTAAAGCCACCAGAAAGAAAAGCAATAAGTAGTGACAGGAAAGATGGGAGAAATAGGACGAGAGGAGGGCAGGCACAGAAAAAAAATGATAAAGGCTAAGGAAGAAGTAGGCAGCACTACATCAAGTGAGTGGATGATGGTCGCCACCACCTACCACTTCTTTCTCATACACTCATAGAAATTATCTTTCTCTTATACTCATCGTAATGATTTTACCATCCATCCATTCATCCATCATCCATTCCTACGTCACGCCATAGAGAAGCGTGGGAACCCGGGGCTAGGCATGTTGGTCCTGACATTTAAGATGAAAGTGACCAGCCTCACTCATCCCTGAGTGGCATTACATGAGCAATAAAGCCAACCGCCCCTTGGATATAAACCTACACAGGCTCAATCTGATTGGAGCACCTTTATTAACCACTAAACCACAAGGCACCCTAATTTGGTTATATAGTTACCACTCAGCATAGTACATGGTTCCCTAGTGTACTGGAAACCATTTGGCTTGTCACTCAGTGTAGCCACCCACAGGCAGAAGGAAGAGGAAAGAATGAAGGAAAGAAAGACAAAAGAGGAACGATGGCAGAGGGAAAAAGGCAGACACCCAAAGCAACACTACATCGAGTAAGTGAATGTGAGTGCCCCCACCCACCACAAAATGATTTTACATAAATGTATAATGAGACTGAACCAAAATTATTCCTGGTGATAACAGTGAAAGATGTATCCTGATATCACTCTCTGAACAGAATCTGCGTTCCATATATAATACAGAAACACCTCTGCTGTGAAGATTGCTTTCTCATAAATGATATCATGAAAGGATAAAAACTGCCCATGCAACCAAACATGAAGTGCAGGAATTAGAGCACTATAAATGTTTAATGTGTCTGTCTTTATATTATTTGACAACAAATATATCTTTGATAATTTTGGAAGGACATGGACAAAAGACATGGAATGCACTGCAACATGGAATGTGAGAGGTGTGAGTGATGAGGTGAAAGAGAGATTGTCCAGGTGCTTGAGGGTGCAAAAGTGGACATATGTGGATTGACTGAGACTAAATGAAGAGGCAAGAGAGTGAGAGAGTGGGAGTATGGATGCGGTATATGCATGGGAGTAGGTGAGAATGAGAGGGCAAAAGAGAGTGTATGTATTGTTGTGTGTGAGGGATGGAAAGAGAATATACAAGTGTATGGATCAGTTATTTCAAGGACTGTGTGGGTATGACTGAAAGTAGGAATACAAATGTGGGATATTATGTGTGTGTATGTGCCAACACAAGATTGTGCAAGCAGAGTGAAAGAAGAGTTCTAGGCAAATGTGGAAGCGTGCATGGAAAAGTTTTGGAAAGTTTGCAAGGAATGGGACAGTGTTTTTGATTGCAGATATGAATGGAAAAGTAGGGAATATGGAGGTGGATGGAGTGGTTGGTGAGTGGGATGTGTCTGCAGAAGTGGATGAGATTGGCACTGCCCTAGTGGACATTTGTGCACAAGAGGGGGTTGATGATAGCCAATACCCTTTTTAGGCACAAAATGATTCACAGTTATACATGGTGAGTGATGAGAAGGGTAGGTGGTGGACTCAATGAACGGATGGCAATGATTGATTATGTGTGTGTGGATGACAGAGTGAGAAAGTACATAATGGATGCAAGAGCATACAGAAGTTGGGGGAGTGGGCTTTCTGACCACCATATGATGGTGGTGAAAGTCAAGGTATGAGTGCAACGGATGAATAGGAGGGAAGGACAGGAGGAAGTAGTCCATACAACAAGGGTAGAAAGGTTGCAAGAGAATAGAAAAATGGCAGAATATAAGAGAGAAGTTGAGGAACAATTGGGTAAATATGATTTGGAGCAGATGAGAGAGGTGAAGGGTGTGTGCAAGATATTCACAGAAGAAATCTGTTCAGCATGTGAGGTGGTGTGTGGGGTGAAGAGAAAATGAAAGGGGATGCAAGGTACAGCATGGTGGAATGAAGAGGTGAGACAAACTGTGGTGCAAAAGAAGAAAGCATAATTGCGCAGAGGCATGGAGGAAGTTGAGGGAGGATGAGAGGGGCAAAAAGATTAGTATGAAAGAGTAAGAAGAGTGTGGATGAGGAATCTGGAAGGAATTTGAGTGTAAAGTGAAAGGAATGTAAGAAAATGTTCTGGAAGGATTTGATGACAGTTAGACAGGGTGATAAAGAAGTTAGTGGGAAAGTGAATGATAAAAATGGTAGATTGATAGTGGAGAATGGAGAAAAAAATTGTCAGATGGAGAGAACACTTCAAGGAACTGTTAAACATAGAGAATGAAAGTAATGCGAGTATAGGTGGCTGGAGCATAGCTGGGAGAAGGAGGGAGGTCAGAAAGGAAGAGATTAGTGGAATGGAAGCAATGGAAGGATTAAAGAAAGTCAGAATGGGGAAAGCCCAAGGAATTGATGGAGTGTGTGGTGAAATGTTGGAGCATGGGCATGGAAGATGTGCAGATTGGCCTAGGTGGAAGGTAGAGTCCCAATGGATTAGAAATCAAGTATAATTATTGTGCTGCACAAAGGAAAAGGGGCAAAAGAAGTGTGTGGTAATCACAGGGCCATTGCCTTCTTAGTGTACCTGGAAAAGAATATGGTAGGATACGTACTGACAGAGTTTGGGAAATAACAGAGGAATTACTTGCAGAAGAACAGGGAGGATTTAGGAAGGGAAGAGGTTATGTAGATCAGATATTCATCTTTACCTCTTCAGTGGAAAAGTTTCTAGAAAAGGGAAAGTAGTTGTATGTGGTCTTTATGGATTTGGAGAAGGCATATACCAGAGTGGATATACAAGGAATGTGGAAAATATTAAGAATATGTGGGGTAAATGGGAAGCTGTTAAATGCTGTGAAGAGTATATATGTGGATGCTAAGGCTGCAGTGCATGTGTATGACAAAATGAGTGAATTTTTCTATCTGAATGTTGGATTGAACATGAGATGTGTCATGTCTCCATGGTTGCCCTAATGAGAGAGGGCAGTGTTTGGAAACTTCCTGCACCATTGTTTGCAGATAATACTGTATTGTTAAGTGAAGACAAAGGGGTCTGCAAGACATGGTGAAAGCATTCGGAGGGCGTGTACAAAACAGAATCTAAAGGTGAATGTAAGGAAGAGTAAAGTAATGGTCTTTGAAAGAAATGAGTCATTGAATGTACAGTGAGGTAGGATGATGATAAAATGAGAAAATGTGAGTGCATTTAAGTACAAGGGTTGTGTGATAAGTAAGGATCAAAGTTTGGAGGATGAAGTGCTTGAAAGGATGCAACAAGAAGAAAGGTTGCTGGTTCTATGAAAACAGTGATGGGAAATGGGGAAGTGAGCATGAAATTCAAAAAGTCGCTGAATGACAGTATTGTGATACCAACTCCAACACATGGAAACTAAGGTTGGACCTTGTTGGAAGGACACAAGTCATGAGTGAGAGCAGTGGAAATGAGCTATTTGAGAGGAGGATGCGGAGTTACATGGAGAGACATATTGATAAATGAGGAAATGAGGGAGCATTGTGGTGTGGCTGTGGATGTGACAGAAAGCACACACTGACATGGTTCGGCCACGTAGAGAATGAGAGACTAATGAGGAGAGTGTATGTGAGTGAGGTGGAGGGGGGGGAGAGGGAGGAGGAAGAGGACGAGGATGAGATGGAAGGAATAATCCCCCAAGCTGGACCTCATTAGATCAGATAGCCCTGCTAGGGTGACGGGAGAGCACCACCCCTTCCAGCAAAGCAGCCACCCAGGCTGGACGCAAACTCTCAACCTCACAGTCTCGAGCCCGACACCTTACCATTGAGCAACTGCACTCCCCGCAGATGAAATGGCGGGATGGAGTGGAGAGATATATGAGAGAGGTGGGTGTAAGCTGGGGGGAGGGCAGTAAAATGGCAAGGGACAGGGCGACATGGAGTCAATTTGTTTGTGGCCACCCCTTATTGGATTAAGGTTTCCGGCTACACACAGACAGATAGAATATGGAAGTATCTGTAAACTCAAGGGAACTAGGAATCCCAGTGTACAGCCTCCTGCTTGATACTTCAGTGCAACAGAGTAGGTTTCAAGCCCACTACTCTCGCCCATTTTAGTCTTACCTTTAAAATACTCAACGAATATGGCATATTGCATTCAGAAGTCCATTCTTCCATATTCTGAAATATTGCACAGAGTCCGTAACTTCTTCAATGACGAGCAGTTAGCTATAATTTATAAGAGTCATGTGGGCTCTCAGCTTGAATACTGCTCACCCTTGTGGAGCGGATGTGGAGAGGGTGCATTAAAACAACTAGACAAAATTCAGAACAAGGCTGTTAGAATTATTAACAACCCTGTTATTACTAATAAACTACCTTCCCTACAAGTAAGAAGGAATGTTGCCTCCCTTGCATTATTTTACAGATATTTCTATAGCAAATGCTCAGACAAAGTTGCGTCCATTGTGCCACCTCTCCATGCCTTCCATTGTGCTACACGGGCATCTGGCAGCGCTCATGACTGGAATGTCACTTAGTCATACTACAGAACTTCTGCCTATCAGAATTCTTTCATTCCCCGAACTGCATCTCTCTGGAACTCGCTTCCCCAGAGTTGTTTCCCTCAAAACTTCAACTTACAGCTGTTCAAGTCTAACTGTTACGGATATTTTACGAACAGAGGACACCAGTAATCTGGTGCATGGATTTTTTTTTTTTTTTTTTTTTTATTCATTTGTTTTTCCTTCCTCTGTTCTGTTATTTAAAAAAAAAAAAAATGATATACTTCACCAATATGATATGAAAAAACAAAGCAAAACACACCACCATACAACACAACACAATACCACACATGCACGCACACAAACCAACAAGAGAGAGAGAGAGAGAGAGAGATTCAGTTTCTCTCCTATACGCATTCTACTATCTTATTGTTCCAGTAGGATATTGGGTTACAATGGTTATGATGAAATAATTTTTCCAATAATGTAAACTTTTATTCTGTCATCCCCTTCTAAATGAAATTTTCAGTAGTCAAAAGGAAGAAGCTGAATGAATGATATTATTTAAGAACATCCTTATTTCACCTATACAAACCTACAGTATTAAATAAAAAATTCACCTGAAGTATAATCTTTCCTATTTTATAAAAATTAGCTTGAAATACAATCTTTCCAAGTGAAAAATGCTTGAGAAAAAACAAAGTTACCTGATACATCCAAAAATAACTATAGCTTTCAGTATAGAGATATCTTTCAATACTGCATAATAAAATACTTACCTTAACAATTCATCTCAAATAACATGAAACCTTGGGTATAAGTACTGTACAACATTTGGGCAAAAACAGAACACATTAACTTCCATTTAACAAATATAATAACAACGTATATAAACTATATAATATATATATATAAATATCTATTATATGTATGTATGTATGTGTGTGTATATATATATATATATATATATATATATATATATATATATATATTGATACTGTATGTACCCACAAAACCAAAATGTAACAAAGTATAGAGTACCAGCCCGTATATCTGTATGTACTCACGAAACCAAAATGTAACAAAGTATAGAGTACCAGCCCATATATCTGTATGTACCCACAAAACCAAAATGTAACAAAGTATAGAGTACCAGCCCATATATCTGGACACTAACTACAAAGTTAATGCAAAGTAACAGTATTATAATATGCTCCTTACACCTATATTCTAAAGTTTTGCCATAAATATACAAGTTTTATCAGGTACAGAGTAGGTTTACAATGCTGTTTATTAATATAGTCATATAAAAAAATTGGAATTTTGCTAATGAATATTAGACTTGACAAATCAAGTAATTTCATGGATTAAAAGTATTAGATCGGCCAGCAACCAGCAGTTTACTTTTATTTAAATACCAATAACTATTTGCTCAAAAGAACGATTTGTGCCTAGAGCAAATTATCTAAAGTTAACAAAGATATGGTACAGAGAATTAATGGCTAAGAGTGCCAACTTTAAGAGGAAAAAATATGCATGTTCTTCATCCAGCAAAGAATGTAAAAACAACAAATGAATAGAAAATATAACACACTAACACCTAGGTTCAAGGAATTCATATAATGAAACTTACGCAGTTATGCCTAATGAGTGTTGATGAAGTGTTCCATTATCTGATGAAAAAGTGAATGTGAAATGGCTTTTAACAATCTATTTACAGTTTAGCTACTCATGTAAGATGAACTTGATGCATGACACTTAAATAAGAATATAAATAATTTTTGAGAAATGGTCTCAAATTATCCGTACATTAAACAGTAATTGTGAATAGTCCTGTTACAATAGAGTCCATATGGGACACAATACTAACAGTCTGATATTCAGGAAGTACAGTACTGTATTAGAAATTGTAATATGTATTAAGTTTTTCCGTTTAAAAAAATTGAGTTTCCTTACTTATGTGATTCATAATGTATATTATACTATGTCAAGAAACTACACCCAGCACAGTTAAAATATAACTATACAGAATCAAGCGTACTATACACTGTAATTCTAGACATCATCATACCTGCATATGGTACAGAGACTTATTAACCAAATGAAAATGGGGTTACAAAAAAAATAAATAAATAAATAATAGCCATCTCACTGCTCACTTCTCTCATTACTGATGTGTGAAAATAATACAAAGTAAAATTTAAAACACACACATAAAGTAAATGGAAAAATACGGTACCCTGATAAACAATAACACTTAGTTTCTAATACTGTACAGTACACATTTCAAAAGATACTGTGCTGCATCACTACCTAACAGCCGATGATTAAAACCAAAACAAACTAAATAAAATGGGAGAAATAACCTATGTAGTAGTGCTTTCTATAAATATGACTTGTATCTAGGTTGCTTTCAGTTAGTGTTGAAGTGTCCCATCATCCTGTTGGCCACCTCCCTCCAATTAGTGACTTTGCCAGGAGGGAGACCAGCAGAGATGGGGTCACCACGAGTTACCGTATTACGAGGGCAGTACTTCAAAGTGTGTGCACCATCACCAGTTGCATTGCACAGTGGACAAACATACATCCTTAATACAGGACACTGGCAGTGGCCTCGTTCATCCTAAAGGGAAGAGTTGAAAATGGGTTTATAAATGTTGCACACGGATGAGGTAATCCAAATGCCCTTAACCTGAGGTGCAGACTTGATCAAAGCTCCTTCAACTCAAGACAGGGAGTTTGGAAGAGGGATTTCTCTCAGCTTTGAATCGTATCTTAAAATGGCCAAAGAATTGGACTCTAAATCTCCTCATCACGTGTGAAGACCATTATGACAAAATAAAAGATGTTAATTTTGTAAACCTGTACCAGTAATCACTACTGTTTTTTACTATATTAATACAACATACTAGTCTTTATTCCTCAGGTGCATGGGACTGGATGGCTAGATGATGGGATTAGATATACCATCACCATGAATCCAAAAAGGTTTAGGATTCAGAAAGAAGAAAAGGAAAACAGCAAAGCCATCAATAGTGGACCAAACTATTATTCACGCATCAATCAAACCTTTGACAATCATGACTTTATCATGTAGGATTTATCATGATAGACAGCTTTACTTCTGAGATTTAAGACAATGACGGAGTCAAGATTTTTCATTAACTATCAAGCTGAAAAAAGTTTGTAATTCCTGTCATGTGCATCTTCTCACATACTTCAACAGTTCAGCTCTATCATTTGCCATTTCTATTGCTTATGCCTCAGCTATTCTTTCCTTTGTCATACATTCACCTATCATATTATCTTTTTCTTTACCTCCACATGGCTCTGACCATCATTATCACTTTCATACAACAGACCCTCAATCTGTGTGGCTAATGTATCTGGGAATTTTACTGTGCAAATCAAAACGCACAAATCTTGCTACTGAAACATATATTATATGACTAAATGGTATCGTGAAATCCCAATATTGTTCCAATGTCTTCTCTCTTGAAAAATTTTTACCTGCTCACCATCATACCTAATATTCACTGTACAGTCACCCCTTAACATCTGCGTTTTTAACATACACGGTTTTAAACATCTGCGGGCGGATTTAACATAAACGGTTTTAAATATCCACAGGTGGATACAGTACCGGGGCCGGATTCACTAAAGCAATTTATCTCGTTGAACCCTGCTGACACTGTTCACTGCATATGTAACATTACCCCAGGCACAGTTCATGGTTGTTTTAGTAATGGCATTATCCAGTGAATCAAATACCTGTACTGTATAACACTCTTCGGTAAATTTGTAGAAGTAACCAACGTTTTCTTTTATTATTATTTTTATGTTTTCCAATGCAAAATACTGTGTTTTAGTTAGTTTTGACCTTCATTTTAGGGGGAAAATCCCCCTTTTGGAATTTTGAGTAAGATTTCCAAAAGTGGGTTTATCCCCCAAAATCAAGTTCAAAATTAATTAAAAATGCACTATTTTGCATTAAACGAACCCAAACTAACAGCCTAACCTAACCTAACCTAACCTAAGCCTAACCTAGGGCCTGACATAAGACCGTGTGCACACGCCAGCACCAGCCAATATGGCACGACATTCATGAGCTACTGAGCGATAGCCTAACCTAAGTTACTATTTCACTATCCCTACAAAATTTGCTCCCCCAACTCAAACTAGGCTCAAAAAGTAAGTCTTAGTTAGAATAGTTCAGGGACATAATATAATGAAAATTGGTAATGCTGGTTACTTCTAAAGTTATATCCACTCTTCCTTTTAGCCACTTCATTTATTAATGCCATTAATTCATCAGGGAAAAAGTTAGGACGGGCTGACTGGGAGTATTTCTTTCTTCCATGTACCCTTGATGAGCTGGTCTAAACCGGTTTGCTGCCCCCCCTCCTCTCTCTCTCTCTCTTGTGCCCCTCGATGACCTGGTCTAAACCAGTTAGCTGTCCTCCTCTCCCCCCTCTCTCTCTCTCTCGTCCCCCTCGATGAGCTGGTCTAAACCAGTTTGCTGCCCTCCCTCCCTCTCTCTCTCCTGGTAAATAATACGAAGCAATACACACCCAAATCGCACTGAAATCATAAGAGAGTGGCTGAAACTGTTATATTATATTGTGAATTACTGTGATAAAATACAAGTCATTTAGTGATATTTTTGCGATAATCAGAAAAGTCATGATGGTAAGCGCATTAGTTACTGAACATTTTTGTGGTAGCAAATTGTGCAGCTATGCTATGAAATGACTCATGACATTATATTAATAAACTTTATAAAAGTAAGTGGTAATAAAAGTCATTCATGAAGTTTAATAATGTTTGTAATGATTTTCCTCACATCGTTACTGTTTCGCAAAAGTCTAACGTAAACACTGGAATATCGTAACAAAATCATAGGAGACTGCCAAGAAGTGTATTATTTTTATTATTACTGCAATTACTGTGATGAAGTAACGTGGCTGTAACCCTATTTTGTATGGAAAAAAATCTTGTGGTTTTGTGGAAATTTCCACCTCTCTGGGTTATTTCCTGCATCAGACTGTCAAAACATACCTTGTATTCTCTCAAATCGTTCTCCGTGCTTGGAGTGCCTAAGGATATGCAGGTTGTTGCAAACAATAGTAGAAAGATTGATGTTTGTCTGACAAAATTTTAGTTCTCAAGATTAACAATAAGTGGGTTAAAACATGAGTTGAAAACACACAATTTTTTCCTATTTCTCCACAATGAGCAGTCAGTATGCTGTCATCCCAGCCGCTGCAGCCAAAGGGTTAAGGGGAGTCCAGGGGCGTTTTTAAGGGGTGCAGCAGATATCCGCGGATTTTTAACATACTGTACGCAGGTCTCTGTTCCCTAACCCCCATGGGTGTTAAGCGAGCACCGTACTACACATATCTCTTGGAATGTCACTGGGAATAAAAAAAGGAATAGCAGAGTGTATAGTGCTCAATCCTGTAACGCAGTATCAAGCAACATGGATCTGTACTTACCCAGTGCTTTAAAATGTGACCAAAAAATATATAATGCGGTCACAAACAGATATATCGCAGTGAGTTGTCAGGCACCTGAGCTCTCAGATGACCCCCCAAAAGTCAAATGTTGCATGTGATGATGTCAGGCGAGCAGTGCAATGTGACTGGTTGCATGACGCCGCATCCATATGTACCCCTATCGCAGGCTTCGTGGCCGCATCTGAGGCAGCTATTCCCGTGGCACTAAGCAGTGTTACCAAAGCATCATGCTTCACAGCTGCTTCACCTACGGCCAGAAAATGGAGATAATAAGATAGTTGGAGGGTGGGAAGAGACGACTTGGCAGACAAGCCCAAGGTTAATGAAAGCACCATCAGGACAATTTGGAAAGACTGAGAAAAGATAAAGGCATATGTCAAGAGCAACCCCACAGTGGCAGGACAAGCTGCAATGAATACCAGGAATGCAGTATCGATAACCACGGAGAGACTTCCACTTCAGTTCATCGCAAGGCAGAGACTGAGAAACATCCCTACTGACGGCAGCATGATACATGATAAAGCCAAGCATTTCTACAGTCAGGTAAGTAGACAACTAAACCAGGAGAGCCCAACACCCTTCATGGTCTCAAGAGGTTAATTAAATTCTTTTATTAAGAGGAATGGGTTAAGAATTGTTAGTTTACCAGGTGAGGGGGTCAGTGCTGATGTTTCTGTTGCTTCTGTCTTCCCTGCATTTCTTAGAGATGTCATCAGAGATGGTGGGTACACCCAGGACCAGATTTTTTTATGCTGACGAGACAGTTTTTTTTTTGGAAAAAATGCCCACAAGGACCTACATCCAATGGCGTGAGCGACAGGCCCGTGGTTACAAGCCATCTATGGAAAGACTCACTCTATTCCTAACCTGTAATGCCTCTGGGACCTGCAAAATGAAACCATCTGTTCTCTCACAAGCCAAGAAACCACATGCCTACAGGAACTATGATATGGACAAGCTCAACATGCACTGGATGTACAAGAAGGGGTGGATGTCGGGTGCAGTCTGTCTGGAATGATTTGACAAGTGCTTCACAAAAGACGCAGAAGATTTCCACAAGTGGCACAACTTGGCATTTAAGATCCTGCTTCTTTTAAACGAATGCACCAGGTCTCTCACCACTCCTCGACGATCGCCACTCCAAAATCAATGTTGTGTTCATGCCTCCAAAGGCAACCTTACTCCTCCAGCCCCTTGAGCAAGAATTGATTGCAGTGTTGAAGGCAACCTACGCCTTGAAGATCTTCGCTATGCTCCAAGCTGCCACTGACACCGACGAAGATTTGGACGAGCTGGCAACTTTGCCATATACACCACAGCCTGAGTCACCTACCCCTGGCACAAACCGTGACTCACCACCGCCACCCACCATACAGCACTCTACAGAGGCACAGTCTGTCATCAACTTTTGGAAGCCGTTGAACATAAAAAATGGAGTGGACACCATTACTGAAACCTGGAATGAGCTGGTGCAGGCCACAGTGCATCACACCTGGCACAACATTTTGCAAGGTTTGCAGGGCCACAGGGTTGACTTTAAAACCAAGCCACAGAGTGCTGATGCAGTGGTTGACACTGCGGTGGAGGCAGCAAGGAGAGTCACTGGCATGGAACAACTCGACGCTGCTGACATACAGGAACTTCTTGCCCCAGACCCCACCCTGGACACCGAGGAAATGTTGGACCAGCTGCAGGAAGAGAGTGAAGAAGAGGGACAGCCAGAGGAAAGGCCACGGAGAGGGATGGCAATGAGCACACTGAAAGAACTTGTGGAATTGTACTAGAGGCGCACCTTCATCATCACCAACCAAGACATGGATAAGGACCAAGCCGAGCAAACTGCTGCATTAGTGGCCAGTGATGTGAGGCAATACACAGATGTGTTTAGAGAAAGAGTGAATGCTTGTCAACAGAAGATGATCACAGACTTTTCTCGAGTTCATCAGGAAATTTCACAACAATCATCCTCTGGCAATGATTCAAACCCATAAGACAGTGCTGAACCAGAGGAAGAGATTATGTCCATCATTTCCTCCGTGCACTTTGAAAGGTTTGACTATGACAAAGAAGGGGACCAGCCAACCTCATCTTGACAGTTACTACAGAGAATGGGATCTGGGAGCACTGGGGACAGTGAGTGTGGCCAACAGAGCCAGTCAGGTTAGTGACCTAAACTTTTTTTTCTTAATGTCTAGGAACCTTCCTTATGTATTTTCAATAACTTCCTATGTATGAGTACCAGAGTGAATGTCAGAAGGGTGTTTTTTGGAGGGTTTGGGGTGAAAAGGGCAACTCTGGAAAGTGTCCAGTCTAGGTTGGCCCTTTATAATGGAAACAAATGGAACATATACAATGGCAGGTGGCCACTCTACATTACCCATGTTTAAGGAGGGAGCACTGAAAGTAAGTGGTGATCAGTTATCATGACAGGGTATGGAGCAATGTCCATTACTGCCATCAGGCGGGTTTCGAGTGTTGCAATGTGACATGCAAGTATTTATTGTCAGGAAAACAAACATTTAATTTCAGATACATGACATGTACTAATGGCTGAAATGGTGTGTTGCACTGCCATCAGCTGATGAAGTTGCATCACCAGACATAACTAAGCAATGAGTTGGGTTCATCAGCTTCAAATGATGACTTACCTACCTAGAGGTAGATGAAAAACTATTTTGATAGCATAAAGTAATGAAAAACTTTGCTGAAAGATGGAAAACTACAAAGTTAGTAGTGTGTATTTACCTAGCTCTATTTACCTAGTTGTGATATGTAGGAAATGAGCTATGCTTATAGGGTCCCATCTCTGTTTCTCAGTAAGTAAAATTTTGCTTTGAACTCGTTTAAGTTTTTAGACTGGACAATCTCTTTGTCCAGGCTATTCCACAGATCTACGCATCTTTATGAAAAACTATATTTCTTGATATCCTTAAGGCAACTTGGCTTTTTCAGTTTCATTCTGTGTTCTCTTGTTACTTTCCCATCCCATATAGACAGATCTTCACTGTTAAATTTTTCTACTCCCATCATGGCCCTGAACACTGCAAGCATGTTGCCCCCCTTTCTCCTTTTTTCTATGGTAGGAAGATCTAGTTTTTCCAGCCTTTCCTTGTATGACAGATCTGTCAGGCTAAGGACCATCTTGGTTGCTGTTCTTTGTATTCTCTCGATCTTGTTTATATCTTTCTCTTTAAATGGGAACCACACTACTGCCATACATTCCAACCTGGGGCGGATCATGGCCACTATCAATTTTTTCATCATCATCTTATCCATGTAATGAAAGCCTACTCTTATGCTACTCAAACGAGTATACGTCACTCTAACTATCTTGCTAATGTGTTTTTCGGCTGACAAAATACCCTGGACCAGCACTCCCAAGTCCTTCTCTTCTCTTGCTTTTGTGACTGGTTCATTACCCATCAAATAATTCAGTGATGGTCTCTTGGTACTTTTACCCATTTCCAATATTTTACATTTTTATGCACTGAATTTCATTTTCCACATCCAGCTCCACCCATGAATCCTATCCAGGTTCTCCTGCAGCATTTTAGTCTTCTTCAAGTTCTACTACCCTTATGATCTTTGCATCATCAGCAAACAGACTTCCATGACTACTCATTCCATCTACCATATCGTTTACGTAAATATGGAACATTACGGGTGCTAACAACGAGCCCTGTGTGATTCCACTTGTTACTTCCCTCCATCCAGATATCCTGTCCGTTATTACTGTCCTCATTTCCTTGTCTCTAAAGAAGTCTCTCATCCACTCCAAGAGGTTCCCCTTCAGTCCTCCTATGTGTTCCAATTTCCACATACTGTATGTCGCTTGTGGGGTACCTTATCAAAGGCTTTCTCCAGGTCTAAATATGCACAATTGCCCTACAGTAGAAGCTCAACAAGTGGGAAACACATGACCTTCCACTTCTGAATTCAAACTGACTTTCTGCCAAAATGTCCACCTCCTCCAGATACTTTATCCATCTGTCTTTCAGGGTTCTCTCGCACAATTTTGTGATCAAGCTGGTCAGCGACACTGGTCTATAATTCAAGGTTTTTTCCTTGTTCCCTCCCTTATAAACTGGTACCACACTGGCCCTCTTCTATTCCCGAGGCACCTTCCCTTTTTCCAGAGAGCACAAAATCAAACCACGAATCTCATCTGCCAGTTGATCTCTGCATTCCTTTAGTATCCAATTAGAGATCCCGTCAGGTCCTGGGGCCTTCCTTACATCGTGAGTTTCCAGTAATTTGTACACTTCTTGCACTTGAACTTTTCCTTCTTTTAACATTACATTTCTTGTCACCCTCCTGACCCACAAAATCACTTTCTCTTGTGAAGACTGACTGGAAGCATTTGTTCATTATTTAGGCTAGCATAACTGCATCTTTACAGACATTTCCTTCTACTTTCAGCTTATTAATTCCTTCCTTTTGTTTCACTTAGTCATTAACAAACCTGTACAACAATTTAGATTCATCCTTACATTTGTTAATTATACCTTTTTTGAAGTTTCTTTCTTCCTCTCTACATATTCTTGTTTATTCATTTCTGGTTCTCTTATTTTCCTTTGTTCTGTCATTACCTCTCTTTCTCCGTTTGGCCCATGCCTTATCCCTTTCATTTTTTGCTATCATATACCTCCTGTTGAACCAGTCATTTTCTCATTTCTCTTTCCCACTAACTTTTGGCACATACTTTTCCACACCCATATTATAGAAGTCTAGAAAGATATCCCACTTCTTCTGTACCTCTCTTGTTTGCTGGAATTATTGCCAATCTCTTCTTCAAAAAATTTTTCTCAATCCTAAAAAGTTTGCTTTCTCAAAGTTGTATCTTCCATGCCTGTATCACTCATCTCTTGTCTCCCCATTTCCTTCTATTGTTTGGAACTCTATCACTTCATGATCATTTTTTCCTATTGGACAGCGATTTTTTCAGAGATTCAATTGCATCAGGTTCTTTGGTTAGAATTAAATCTAGTCTTGCTGGTGTGCCATCACCTCTAAATCTTGTCTCTTCTTTGACCCACTGGGTCATCACATATCCATTGCTATATTCAACCGTATACTGCCCCATGAATCTTCACTACTTCCTGAGTCTCTCTCCTCCCAGTTTACCTCTTTACAATTAAAGTCACCCATCAGGGTGCTTTTCTCAATTACTTTCTGAATATATCTATAACCATGCCCGACAAAATCTCCTGATATTCCTTTTCATTCCATGCCCTTGTCTTGGTTGAGACATATGCTACTGTGATGTCTTTCTTGCCCTTTCCCTCTGGTTTCTATTACCATGTTTATCACTTCAGTCATACCTTCTCCCAGTTCCACACTATCCACATTTAGAGTGTTTTTCACTGTTATCATTACTCCTCCTCCCGTGTTTTCTTTTCTATCTCTTCTCCATAATTTGTATATCCCATCTCCCATTTGGATTTCAATAGTCTCTCTTAGCTTGGTGTCTACAAAGCACATAATATCTGGCTCATTTATCGTCAAGAAATCATCTATCTCCAGCCTTGCTGAGATTTGACCATCTATATCAGCCTACTGTATGCCACTTTCAATCTTTCTGCATTGTTTTTTATTGTCCTTCTCTGTCCCTCTCTTTGTCCAGGCTCTTCCACAGGTCAGTGCATCTATACAGAAAATTGTATTTTTTTATATCCTTCAAGCAACTTGTCTTTTTCAATTTCTTACTACGTGCTCTTGTTGCTCCCCCAACACATACAAACAGATCTCTGTCAATTTTGTCTACTCCCATCATGGCCCTGAACACTGCAATCATGTCACCCTCTCTTCTTTCTTCTAAGGAAGGCAGAACCAACTTTTCCAGTCTTTCCTTGTACAACAGATCTGTCAGGCTTGGGACCATTTTGGTTGCTGCTCTTTGTATTCTCTCGATCTTGTTGATGTCTTTCTTTTGGTGTGGGGACCATACCACAGCTGCATATTTCAACCTGTCGAGGATCGTAGCCAGTATTAATTTCTTCATCATCTATTTATCCAGGTAATGAAATGTCATTCTAATGCTTGTCAAGAGCTTTTATGTGCCTCTAACAATCTTGTTAATGTGTTTTTCAGGTATCAAATTATCTTGGACCAACACTCCCAGGTCCTTCACTTCCCTTGCTTTTGTGACTGGTTTGTTATCCATCGAATAATTCATTGATGGCCTCTTGGAACTTTTACCCATTTCCAGTATTTTACATGTTTTTCCGCTGAATTTGTTTCCCATATCCGGCTCCAATCATAAATCCTGTCAGATCTTCCTGCAGCATTTTATAATCCTCTTCAACTTTTACTCTGCTCATAATCTTTGCATTGTCTGCAAAACAGACGTATAACTGTCCCTTCCATTCACCATATTATATATGTAAATCAGGAACATTATGAGTGCTAGCACCGAGCCCTGCAGGACTACAGTTGTTACTTCCCTCCACCCTGACATCCTGTCCTTTACTATGGTCCTCATCTGTCTATCTTTCATGAAGTCTCTCATCCATTCTAAGAGATTCCCCTTCAGTCCTCCTATAAGCTCCAATTTCCAAATTCTCTCTCGCATGTAGGACATCAATTGTCCTTGTGTAGAAGCTCAGTAAATCAGAGACACACGACCTCCCAGTTCTGAATCCAAACTGACTTTCAGTCAAGATGTCCATCCCCTCCTGATATTTTATCCATTTGTCTTTTAGGATTCTCTAGGACAATTTTGCGACACGCTTATCTATAATTCAGTGGTTCTTCCTTACTCCTTCCTTTAAAAACTGGTACCACATTCACCTTTTTCCATTCCTGAAGCACTTTCCCTTCTTCCAGAGAACATATAATTAAACCATGAATCTTATCTGCCAGTTGTTCTCTGCATTCCTTCAGTATCCAATTAGAGATTCCATCAGGTCCTGGGGCCTTCCTTACATCCTGAGTTTCCAATAATTTATACGCTTCCTGCACTTCTACTTTTATATCTTTTAACACTACATTTCTAGTCACTCCCTCCCCCTACTTTCTTTAGTAAAAATCGATTGGAAACATTTGTTCATTATTTCAGCTTGCATTACGGCATCTTTATAGACCTCTAACTCCTACTCTCAGGTGATTCCTTCCTTTTGTTTTAATTTGCCATTAACAAACCTATAAAACAATTTAGGTGCTTCCTTACATTTGTCAATTATATCTTTTTCAAAGTTTCTCTCTTGCTCTCTATGTATTCTTGTATATTCATTTCTAGTTCTTTTATATTCTTCCTTTGATCTATTGCTACCTCTCTTTCTCCAATTGTTCCATGCCGCATCCCTTCTTTTTTTCGCTACCATACACCTATTGAGCCAATCCTTTTTCCACTTCTCTTTCCCATTTACTCTTGGCACATGTTTTTCCACACCTAGATTATAGAAGTCTAGAAAGATATCCCATTTCTTCTGCAAAGATTCAATGACGTAAAGTTCTTTGATTAACAGTAAATCTAGTCTTGCCGGTGTGTCATCACCTCTAAATCTTGTCTCTTCTTTTACCCACTGAGTTGTTTCATTATTCGTTGCTACATTTAACGGTATATTGCCCCACAAATCGCCACTACCTCCTGAGTTCCATTCCTCCCAATTCACTTCTTTACAATTAAAATCATCCTCCAGGATTATGTTGTTGCTTTACCCAATCACTTTCTGTAGGTATCTAACCATGCCTGACAACATCTCCTAGTATTCATCCTCATTTCATGCTCTTGTCATAGGGGGAACATACACTACTCTGTCTCCCTTGCCTTGCCATCCGGTATCTATTTATCACTTCAGCCCTACCTTCTCCCAGTTCCACATTATCCACATTTAGGCTGTTCTTCACTGCTACAGCTACCACAAACTGACTTAGGACCTCCTCCCATAAGGTATTAAAAAACACAGAAATCACAGTATACCACAATGTTTGTTCATGAAATGCCATTCAGTAATATGAAATCATGTTTCCCTTGTTTTTCAGGACCAGTTAGATACATTTTGGCATGGAATCCCTTAGATCTCTAAACTAATCTATGGACATTTCTTTGCACTAAACATTTGTCAGTTCAGTCCTGAGGTTGTCCAGATTGGGTGTCTTCTTCTCTGCCATGATTTTCTTCATCTTTGCCCAGCAGTTTTCTAATAGATTTAGATCCGTACTGTTGCCAGGCCAGTCAAGGACCTCAGTTCAATTATCCTGAAGCCATTTTGTCGCCTTTCTTGACTTGTGAAATGGAGTTGAATCATACACGAAAAAGTTGCACCCATGAATAGCAAAAAAGTTTAACAAATGATCTTTCAGAATTTGAATGTACCAGCCACCATTCATCAAGTTCTTAGGAAGAAAGTAGAGGCCTCCCCTTCCCATTTCACTTGAGAAACACCCCCATACCATTACTGATTGTGGGTGCTTAAAAGTCGGCACCGTGTAAGCAGGGTCATATCGACTACAGAAGGCAGGGCGACAACCTTGGCAGAACGCACCTGGAATACTTGAAATGTGCTTTCATCGGAAAACATAACTTTTCTCCATTCATCCAAAGTCCAGTGTGCATACTTCTTGGCAAACTAAATGTGGTGCTTCTTCATGCAGTCAGTGAGAAGCAGTTTCTTGGCTGCGGTGTGGCTTGACAAACCCAGCTCCTTCTGCAAGCGGTGTTAGATAGTTTGAACTGAGACGTCATGTAACAACTGGGGATGCATTCTCTTCAATTCTACTGCTGTCAGTCAAGGATTCTTGATTACTTCCCTCTTCAGAAGCGTATCTGTATCTCTGGAAGTCGTCCTCTTCTTTCCACCATCATGCTTGTGCTCTGGTACGACATCAGGTGGCAGGCCACACGCTGCAGCAAGAATCTTCATAACGGTCGAATTTGCGCATCTAGTACATTCACAAATCATGTTGATAGGGACAGTATCCTGCCTCCATGCAATGATATGGACCCTCTCATCCCTTGAGCAGTACTTTCCAGGCATGACAACTCAACTCTAGGAAAATAACAGGGCAAACAGCAATGCACACAAAAAAGAGGGAGGTGCAAGCTTGGAGTGATGGGAACACATACTCCCACTCTAGCTTCTGGGCAAGCACTGATGTGCTGAGTGCTTCACACCTCCCACCAACACCAGAGGAGTTGCCAGTTACTTCTTGCCCCCAAAATTCACATGGTAGAGGTGGAAACACAAAGCAAAGACAGACAACCTCCCATAGCAATTCTATGTGTAGGTCCTAAGTCAATTTTCAGTGGGTGCATCATCACTCCTGCCCCTCTGTGTGTGTGTGTGTGTGTGTGTGTGTGTGTTTACTGAGTTGTAATATACTGGATTTGAGCTAAACTTGTGTTGTCCTGTCTCCATATCTCAAATCATCCAATCTACTTTAAGATACATTGATGTTCTTCGTTTGCATCATCTCCATTTCCAAACTATTCCAAATGTCTATACTTCTATTTGGGAAACTAAATTTTTTCATGTCATTTAAGCATCTACTTTTCTGCAGCTTATATTTATGTCCTCTTGTCATTCCACCATCATCCACAAACAGATCTTCTCCGTCCATCTTTTCCAGTTTTCTAACTCCTTCAAACATCGTAATCAAATCTCCCCTCTCCCTTCTCCTCTCTTCATAAGACAATTCTCTCAAACTTGGTAGCATCCTAATGACTATCCTCTGTACCTTTTCCAATTTTCTTACAAGGTTAGAGAAAGAAACGCCGATGATGGACTTAGTGTGTATCGACGTTTGCCTCGTGGTTTCCTCAGAATACAATTGCTTAATATACACCATATTTCATGTACATATTGCAGAATGCAGTGGGGTGTGAGGGAGGTACTGGCATTGGTAAGTGGGTGGCCATATCACTGCTGCATATCCTAATTTTGGTCTTACCATGGACATAACTCTCTCTCAATATGTCCTCATCCCAAGAGCTGAAAGCCACTCTCATTTTCACCATCAATCTACATGTCCCTCCAATGATCTTATTTATATACTTCTCTAGTGATACATTATCCTGTAGGGTCACTCCTAGATCTTTCTCTTCCCTTGCTTTGCTGATCCTCTCTCTTCCCATTTCACTCAAAACTAGGTCTTTTGCCACTTACAGTACTCCCATTTCTAGGACATGGCATCACCCAATCCTACATTGCCCCATGAGGAGCGTAGGAGCCTGGGGCTAGGCAGTTGGTCCCAACATTTAACCCCTTCTTTACCAGAAATGTGTTTTGATGTACCCCCGTACATCGCCTGTAAACACCCATGAGACACCGCAACCACTACTGTGGTACACTGGCACACCCTCTAATGAATGGCAGCTTATGGGCCTCAGGATAGCCTGGTAAGGCTGTTTCTGAGAACTTCGTGTTAGCAACAGCTCTATGTTTTGACAACAAAGGCTGTGACGAAGTTCTGACAAATTCTGACATCATAAGATACGTCATGACTGAGTTGCATTGACACCAATGGCTTGCTCACTCATCTGTGATGTAACCTCTTTTAGACCAATCATTATTTTATTTATAATTTCTACTACAGATATTTTCTGCTGACATACGGCAAAATTTACACCTCTTGGCCTGCCTTAGAGAGTCATTTACCACGCACTTGACCACGAGAGAGGGTGTACAGCATATTTTTCTCTCATGGTGTCTCTGGCGGATTCCGATAGTGACGAGTTCATTCCTCACGAGGATACTTATTTAGATGTATCAGATGACGATGCAACAGTGTCTGATGTGTCAGTAGATGACCGTGATCCTGAAAATGATAGCGAGGTTGATGTGAATGAGGAGGAGGAGGAAATTAGTAGCGAGCTTAGTGACACTGCACTCTTGGCAACAAGTGGGTCAAGGTCGCCATCACCATCACGTGTGTCCACACACTTCATGCTCAGCTTACAAGGTATATAAATAAGCCATCCATCTGTGCAGGACATTATTTTCAAGCCAGTTTGTACAGTAGTTACCTGGGTAACAGTACTTCAGCATAAGATATGTAAACTTATATACCGTAATGATTTATTTAATAATCTTTTTTTATTACCAACATCATGCTGGGTTTATGTGATCATTAGTATACAAACAAATCACAAAGAGTGAATAGTTTCGACGTGGCAAAAAATTTACACTACCCCTCACACTACGGGCAGGGGAGCTGTCAGGTCAGTATGGGGGGTAAATGTAGTGTTTACATTGGGGGGAGGGGTCGGTAAAGAAGGGGTTAAGATGAGAGTGACCAGCCTCACTCATCCCTGAGTGGCATTACATGAGCAATCAACCCCAACCATCCCTTGGATATAAACCTTCACCGGCTCAATCCAACTGGAGTGCAATAATTACCCGCTAAACCACCAGGCAACAAAATTTGGTTATATGGTTACCACCCAACGTAGTAAATGGTTTCCTTGTGTCCAGGAAAGAGAAATGGAAGAGGGAGTGTAAAGTCACCCATAGGCAGAAGGACGAGGAAAGACTGAAGGAAAGAAAGACAGAAGAGGATGGAAGAAAAGAAGGATGGAGGAGAGGAAAGGGCAGACACCCGAGAGCAGCACTACATCAAGTGAGTGGATGGTGAGTGCCCCCACCTATCACATTCAATAAGTTGCACTTAAGTTATGTGATCAGTATCCTTTCCTACCATCTCTGCTCAGTTCATGTGTGCCACATTCCTAAGCATCCTTCCTACTATAAACACTCAATAAATCACTTTCCTTTCAGCATTCCCTTCAGTTACCCTATGAAATGTAAAAATATTTGTAAATTAATGGATATATTTGCAGTTTAAAACATAAACTGCATACACATCCCTCAGATCAAAGGGCTTTCCCTCCGTGCTAAATATCTTTGTATGCAGCATGAGTTAGGAGTGTAATGCTTTATGGTACTGTGACTTGGGCAGCAAAGGAAGAGGATATTCATCAGGGATATTATGATTTAAATTAAATGATTTAAATCATGTGATCTAATTTGATTTATATCAGAGCAAAAAATCATGATGTAAATCAAAATGGAATTTTTTTAAATATAAATAAGTAAAAATGAAGACAGAGAATGTGATGGATGTGCATTGTACAGATGCATCAAGTCTGCTTGGCCTGTACTCTTTCTATACTGATCTCGATCAAGTCAGGCGCAAGGTCAAAGGTAAATATTAAAAAACAGAAAAGAAGGCTCCTTGATAATACAGTAACAATAAATGTGATTATACTCAGTGTTAACATATGCACTAAACTCTTCTTTGAATACACAGTAACATGATTCAATCTAATGATTATGATCTTAACTTGACAAAATATAAAAGACAAGTTGGCAGCTTTCTTCAGTATCTGACAGTGTTAGTAACTTCCCCCATACTAAGAAGTGCTAGCCCATGGTGCACTGCCTTACTCCCACTTCCCATTCACATTGTTATTTTCAATTTTGTAAGTCTGTTTATTTGAAAAGTGACATATACCAGTAACCATGTCTAATGGACACATTGCAGCAAGTGGGAGGAAAAAAGACCCAGTAAGGTACTCTTCTGACAGAATTCCCAAAGCCACAAACAGGATTGGGAAAAAAAAAAAAAAAATCAGATTTAAAAAAAAATCTTATTTACGTTAAAAAATCTGATTTAAATAAAAAAATAAATCATTTTTTTTATTTAAAAAAAAAAAAAATGATTTTTTCCAACCCTGATATTCATAGACTCAAATGTACAGAAATGACAATGATTAGATGGATGTGTAGTGCATCCTTCAATGTGAGGTCTGGGGGGCTAGGTTTGCAACTGAAGAGTTGTAAAGTAGGATGAGACTGGAATGTATTGGTGTTGAGATGAGGGACAGACTGAGAAGGTTTAGGCATGTGGAGAGGATGAAGGATGACAATTGGGTATGGAAAATAAGAAGTGTGAACATCAGTGGTAGGGTTGCGAGAGGAAGACTGGAAAAGACCTGGGAAAATATCACAGAGTGTGTCCTCAGGGTGGACCTTGATTCTGACCACCACTTGGTGGTCTGAATCAAGGTCCAAGTAAAATGGAGAAACAGAAGAAGGGAAGGACGAGAGGTAGGAGTAGATGCATGGAGAGTGGAAAGGTTACAAGAGGATGAGAAAAAGGCAGAATATACGAGAGAAGTGGAGGAATGATTGGGTAAATATGAAATGGAGCAGATGGGGGACGTAGAAGATGTGTGCAAGATATCCACAGAGGAAATAAGTGCATCATGTGAGGTGTGTGTGTGGGGTGAAGAGAAGATGAAAGGAGGCGCGAGGAACAGCATGGTGGAATGAAAAGGTGAGACAGGCTGTGGCACAAAAGAAGAAAGCATATAATGAATGGATGAGAAACAGGGGTGTAGAAGAAGTTGAGAGATGGAAGAGAGAGTTATTTGTAGAAAGGAAGAGAGAGGTGAAAAGATTAGTAAGAGAGTAAGAAGAGAGTGGATGAGGAATCTGGAAAGAATTTGAGTGTAAAGTGGAGGGAATGTAAGAAAATGTTCTGGAAAGAGGTAATGAGAGTCAGACAGGGTGCCAAAGAAGTTAGTAGGGGAGTGAAAGATAAAAATGGTAGATTACTAGTGGAAAAGGGAGATAAAGTGAGCAGATGGAGAGAACACTTTAAGGAATTCTTGAACACAGAGAATGAAAGTGCTGTAATGTGAGTATAAGAGGCTGGGGAATGGCTGGGAGAAGGAGGGAGGTGAGAAGACAGGAAGAAATCAGTAGGATGGAAGTTGTGGAAGCAATGAAGAAAGTCATATTGGGAAAAGCCCCAGGAACTGATGGAGTGTGTGGTGAAATGCTGAAGCATGGGGGAGAAATAGTAGTAGAATGGATGTGGAAGATGTGCAGCCTGGCCTGGGAGGAAGGTAGAGTCCCCGAGGATTGGAAGTCAGGTATAATTATTCCCTTGCACAAAGGGAAAGGGGAAAAAGAACTGTGGTAATCATAGGGGCATTTGTCTTCTTCGTGTAATTGGAAAAGTATATGGTATGATACTTATTGACAGAGTTGGGGAAATAACAGAGGAATTAGTTGGAGAAGAACAGGGAGGCTGTAGGAAGGGAAGAGGTTGTGTAGATCAGATATTCATTCTTAGATCTGTAGCAGAAAAGGTTCTACAGTAGAGAAGGGAAAGAATTTGTATGCAGCCTTTGTGGATTTGGAGAAAGCGTATGACAGGGTGGATAGAAAAGGATTGTGGAAAGTATTAAAAATATATGGAGTAGATGGGAAGTTGTTGAATGCTGTGAAGAGTATGTATCAGGGTGAAAAAGGCTGCATTGCGTGTGGACAGTTAATTGAGTGAATTTTTCTATTTGAAGGTTGGGTTGAAACAGGGATGTGTCATGTCTCCATGGTTGTTCAATCTGTACATAGATGGGGTTATGAAAGAGATACAAGGTAGGGCAGTGGATGTTGGAGTGGCCCTAATGAGAGAGGGCAGTGTTTGGAAACTCCCTGTTCTGTTGTTTGCAGATGATACTGTGCTGTTACGTGAAGGCGAAGGGGAGCTATAAGGCTTGGTGGCTGAGTTTGGGAGAGTGTGTAAGAAACAGTATCTAAAGGTGAATGTAGGGATGAGTAAAGTGATAGTCTTTGAGAGAAGTGAAGCCAGTGAATGTATGGTGAGGCTGGGTGATGACGATATGGAAAATGTGAGTACGTTTAAGTACTTGGGGAGTGTGATGAATAAGGATGAAGTGCTTGAAAGGGTACAACAAGGAAGAAAGTTTGCTGGTTCCTTGAAAACAGTGATAAGAAATAGGGAACTGAGCATGTAAGTGAAAAAGTTACTACATGACAGTATTGTGATACCAACTCTAACGTATGGAAGTGAAGCTTGGACGTTGTTGGAGTGTCACAAGTCAAGAGTGAGAGCAGTGGAAATGAGTTATTTGAGAGAAGCCTGTGGAGTTACATGGAGAGACAGACCGACAAATGAGGATGTGAAGGAGCATTGCGGTGTGGATGTGGATGTGATAGGAAGTGTTAGGAGAAACACACTGAGGTGGTTTGGCCACATGGAGAGGATGGAGAGTGAGACTGACGAAGAGAGTGTATGTGAGTGAGGTAGAGGGGGAGAGAGGGAGAGTTGGCCAAGGATGAGATGGATGGATGGAGTGGAGAGGTATATGAGAGAGGGGGGGGGTGAATTGGGAGCAGGGCAGTGAAATGGTGAGGGACAGGGCAACATGGAGGCAATTTGTTTGTGGCCACCCAGTATGGGATTAAGGCGTCTGGCAATAGATCGACTGATAGACACAGAGGTGACAACTGGAATCACATGGTGCATATTCACAAAAACATTTACAGTAATTATTTTCCACAGCATGAGCTACAGACACTAAGAATAGTTTGTTATTTATTAAAAATGAGAGTCAGTTGTGTAAGTTACCCGGGAATGGGTCAAGCCAACAGCAGGAGACAGCCTGGCAGCATCACCCTGTTGCTATTTGCATGCTTGTTTTATAATCATTTTCTTTTCCACATAAGGAATTACAAGCACTACTGCAATGGTGTCTATAAAAGCCTGCGTTGCTTAGAGGCAATGAGGGGATCCTCTCTTTGGTGCAGTGGCAACGTGCACGAGTACCAAGCTCGAGGGCCTGAGATCAAATCTCGGCCAGGACAGTGTGATTAATTTGTTAAGTTTCAATCTGGTTATTATATTGGGTGGTGGCGGTGTGGGATATGAGGTGTGGCTTGGAGGACAATGATGTTGTTGGT
Source organism: Coenobita brevimanus (assembly GCF_032717465.1). Classification (NCBI taxonomy): domain Eukaryota; kingdom Metazoa; phylum Arthropoda; class Malacostraca; order Decapoda; family Coenobitidae; genus Coenobita; species Coenobita brevimanus. The sequence goes on from NC_137063.1 coordinate 5,457,527, forward strand.
TAGCTGGCAGTGTCCTAGTCCTTACATCCCGGGGATAAGTTGTTCAGTATGATCCACAGCATCCCCAATGGCGGCCTCCGATGCTACGCTACCGTGTGTTCAAAACTGGCCAAATTAATCACCAAGAGCAGAAAAGAGTGATGTAATCAGGTCTATAAAAACCTGCGTTGCTTAGAGGCAAAGCGGGTATCCTCTCTGGATCAGGGGCAATGTGCACACATATCACACACGAGGACCTGGGATCGAATCTCAGCCAGGAAAGTGTAATTAATTTGTTAAGTTTCAGTCCAGTTATTACACTAAGAATATTTTGTTATTTATCAAAAGTGAGACTGAGATGTGCAGATGTACATGAGTTATGTCTTGGTGTACATCAGTTTGGCATGTGGTAAATCAACAGATCAATGAACTAATACATATTCCAAGTTTTGTTATAACAAAGAGAAATTTGCTTGTGAGATCACTGTAATGGCCACATACAACAACCCTGTGTGGACTTGGTGACGCACAAGCCAATGGTCATATATCTGAGCCAAGATGGCCACCCAGTGTTTACATGTGCATCAAAATACCATCGCTACCGCAAAGTAACAGTGCAAGTGCATGATGAATAGTTAAGTGTATGATATTAAGTGGAGAGGAAACATTTTGTGTATGTGAAATATTAAAACTTGTGACTTAGAAAACACTCTCCCCCAGCCTTGGGGGTGGGGGTGGGGGGAAAGAGAGAGAGGACCCTTGGTGATGACTCAGACTGGCCTTGGACATACTTTAGGTGAGTTGCAGATGTGTTTTTTGAGACTTTAGGTAACATCATCCTTGGCCCCTCTCTATCCCCAGTGAACCCGTGTTATACTGAGTTCAGTCTAGGATAAATTGTTATGAGTTTCACTCAACATGACCCCATCACATACTGAGGTGTGACTGTATGCATGATACATAATGCAAAGGAGACGGCCTGGTGCGTCACCCTGGCACCATCTGTGTGCACATGTACATAAATGTTTCACTATTTTCCACAAGACAAATTATAGGCACTAAAATATTCTGTTATTTATTAAAACTGAGAGTGAGATGGTGGTACGTGGTGGCAACCATTGTCCACTACTTACGTAGTGCTGCCTGCTTCCTCTTTCACTTTTATTATTCTTTTTTCCGTGTTTGCCCTCCTCTCTTCTTCTTTCTCCCATCTTTCCTGTCACCTTTTATTACGCTTCTTTCCTTTCCAGGTGGCTTTACACTGAGTGACAAGCCTAATGGTTTCCTGTAAGCCAAGAAACCATTTACAACACTATGTAGTAACAATATAACCAACCCATACGTGTTCCCTATATGTCAACAGGGTTGGAAAAAATCTGATTTTTTTAATTAAAAAAAAGAAAAAAAAAAATTATTAAAATCAGTTTTTATTGTAATTGATTTTTTTTTACTTTAAAAAAAAATTTCACTTCATTATTCACATTTCATACAATAATGCACGCATTTTTTCTATGTAATGTGTTTAAAGCCATTCTTGTAAAATGTCAAATACATTTCTTTGGTGTGTGTGTGTGTGTGTTTGACTCTGGGCATGAGCTTCACAGCCTGCTTCCAAGGCCCAGTAGTCCTCCTACATCTCATACACCTCCACATGTCACCACTTCGACACTAACACCCACTGTCCATATTGAATACATGCTAGGGTTGCCTCATACAGGACTGGTGTATTGGTACAGTATTAGTGGGGGTATTTTTACGACATGTCAGCGGGTCTTCTGGCAGATCGGTAAAGTCTGCTTTACATGAAATTCAAATCCTTAAACTATTCCCTGCCCCAGCGGGGATTTGAACCTGGGTCCGGCAGGACCACAGGCCACCTCTCTACCGATTGAGCCACTGCTTCCCCCATACCGTTGTTTTTTTTTACAGTGGGTATAATTTGGCTCAAATATCTGTATGAAAAGGTTATTATAATTAACAAAACTAGTACTTATGTTAAAAAGATGTACTGTATTAGTAAAACCACAGTAACCAATTAAATACAGTACACCAAATTTAGTGATGTAATAATGACGAATAATGCAGGCTGAGTACAAAATATCTTTATCAGAGATGTATATAAATATAAAGAATGACAAGAGGTATATTCACCCAATAAATATACCAGGCTGACATTCCCATGAGTGAGAAGCTCTGGGACAAGTTCTGTACAGGTCATATCTGAACATCCAGGAATATGTCCTGAAACCTCCAGCTTGTTGTGACTTTGTTTATTTGTTTGCAACTTTTTAGGTAATAGTGATAGATAGTATGCATATTATTACATTTAAAATAAAAGTATTTCGATTTTAATCAGTGATTTTTTTTTTCTCTGATTATAATCGATTATAATCACTTGATTAAAATCATTTAATTTTAATCATGCCAACCCTGCATGTCAACAAGTGGGTTGGTGGAGGGTTAGTGCCCCTCCCTGTAAAACAACTAACTCAAAGTCAAACAGCCACCCATTACAGGATTATGGAGTCTGGCTATAGATAGATGGCGAGTGAGATGTGTAAGTTAAACGGAAATGGGTAGAGACAAAACCTGGCTACTAGCTATGTACACCCAAGGAAAGTTCTTCCTTATACACCTGCCTGCCAGTTTGGGCCTTAATGCATGAGACAACTGCTAGTGAAGAAGTTGCCAGACACTCAAATGTCTGGCACCATTGTGTGGAAGGGGAGAGGTTAAGGGAGGAGGAAGGCTGGGGGAGCTGACAGTTCCCACCCCTCCCTCTTCCATCCCCATCCTTCTCACACAGTTACTTGATAGATGAATGTTGTCTACTGCTTCTCTACCACTTGTCTCACATTTACTACAAAGTGGTGAGCAAGTGTATAATGCGGAACTTTCCTTGGGTGTACATACTGTAGCAATGGGCAGACTGGAGCTGCCAGCATGCTTATTTACATAAACATTTTATTATTTACCACAGATGGAGCTACAGACACTAGGATAATTTTGTTATTCATTAAAAATGAGACTGAGATGTGTAAGTTAAATGGAAATGGGTAGAGTTAAAAACAGGAAGCTGCAGGCTGACGAGAATACACTGGGTGTCTACCTTGGAAATAAATACAGTAACTTCTGGCTGTACTGTAAGTGATTATGTATTCATGCTATTTCCTCTTTCAATTTGCTTCCCTGACCGTAACTATCCATTACCGTAAGGCATACATTATTATTATATGTGTGTATTAGGCATAACTAACCTTTCTCCTCCCCTGATATTGTCCTACATATGTTGGCAGTGGCCACTTAAACTAACCCTCTTTTTCCCATAGGTTATGTACTTTGTTATATGATGATTCACTTGCCATGCTGATGTCCATAAACATAACTACTCATGACACTGGAATAATAATAATCCATAATCCATCCATAATAATAATAATAATAATCCATCCATCCATCATCTAATCCTACATTGCCCCATGAGAAGCGTAGAAGCCCGGGGCTAGGAAAGTTGGTCCTGGCATTTAAGATGAGAGTGACCAGCCTCACTCATCCCTGAGTGGTATTACGTGAGCAATAAACCCCAACCACCCCTTGGATATAAACCTTCACCGGCTCAATCTGATTGGAGCACCTTTATTACCCACTAAACCACCAGGAGCCAAAATTTGGTTATATGGTTACCACCCAGCATAGTAAATGGTTTCCTGGAGTACAGGAAACCATTTGGCTTGTCTCTCAGTGTAGAGTCACCCACAGGCAGAAGGAAGAGGAGTGAATGAAGGAAAGAAAGACACAAGAGGGAGTGTAAAGTCACCCGCAGGCAGAAGAAAGAGGAATGAAATGAAGGAAAAAAAGACAGAAGAGGATGGATGGAAAGAAGGATGGAGGAGAGGAAAGGGCAGACACCCGAGAGCAGCACTACATCAAGTGAGTGGATGGTGAGCGCCCCCACCTACCACAATAATAATAATAATAATAATAATCTATCTCTATCTATCTATTGCCAGATGCCAAAATCCTGTAAGGGGTGGCCACTGACTTTGAGTTATTTGTTTTACGAGGAGGGGCACTAACTCTCCACCAACCCATTTGCTGACATGTAGGGAGCACGTATGGTTTGGTTATATGGTTACCACCCAGCGTTGTAAATGGTTTCTTGGCTTACAAGAAACTAATAATAATAATAATCTACCTCTCTAGATATATAGCCAGGCATCTTACTCCCATAAGAGGTAGCCACAAACACATAGCCTCCGTGTCACCCTGCCCTCCACCATTAGGCTGCCCTCTCCCAGCTCACATCCACTTCTCTCACATCTCTCTCCAACCCATCCTTCATCTCATCCTCGGTCCCCTCCCCCCTCCACCTCACTCACATACACTCTTCTTGTCAGTCTTACATTCTCCATCCACTCTACATGGCCTAAACATCTGTATTTCTCCTAAAACTTTCAATCACATTCACATCAACACCACAATGCTCCCTCACTTCCTTATTTGCCTGTCTGTCTTGCCACACTGCTCCTCATGCTGTTCTCAAATACAGTACAGTAATCTCTCAACTATCCAGAGTAATTCAGCTAACTCCCATGCCAGACACTGCAATACGCCAGATATTGCATAGGTACCCCCAATAGGCTATCCATACCCCCAATCGGCTATCCATTCCGTGTTGAGCCAGATAATGTGTCTCTACCCTATGCTATCCTACAATATTATCCATGAGTAAAATATTAAAATCACATGTAAAATACAATACAGTATTGATACAGAGCATAGAGTACAGTAATATATTACATAATATAATCATAATCATACTGTACTCACCTACTGTTGGCATCGATGGAGGGGGGGTACAGTAGTGCACTATGCAGTACAGTGCACTTAATCCCATGAGGTCTAGTGGCAAATGGTTCCCACAAAGATTACTCCAGAATGGGGGGGGGGGGCACAGGCAAAGTCACAGCACTAAGAAACTGCAGGGTCACAAATTCACAACGCACAGATATGTCCTCATTATACAGTGTCCACAGAAGAGACTGAGATAGCGATGGTAGACTTGGTGTATCAGGTGGGCCGCTCCCACAACGCACTGTGATTGGCTGGCGTATTGTGGGATCTGCCCACACACCAATTAGGTCCCATGTCTGAGCTGGATGATACACATCACCACCGAAAAATGCACAGTACTGCCTATTGCTTCCCATTTCTGAGCCGGATATTGCCCCATGCCACCAGACATTGCTTTGACAGTACCAAGCAAAACGCACTGGATACTGCGCTGGGCCAGATACTGCGATGACAGATAATTGAGAAATTACTGTAACTTATTTCCATTGCTCTCATTCTTGACTTGTGTCACTCCAACAAGGTTAAAGTTTCACTCTGATCTGTTAAAGTAAGGATAACAATACTGTCACGTAGCAACATTTTAATTTCCATGCTCACCTCCATAATTCTTATCACTGCTTTCAGTGATTCAACAACCTTTCTTCCCTACTGTACCCTTTTATATACTTCATCATCCAAACTTCGATTCTCACTCATCACACTAACTAAATGCTTGAAGGTACTCACAGACTCCAATTCCTGACCATCCAGCCTCACCAAACACTGTGACTTAATTTCTTTTAAAGGCCATAACTTTACTCTTAGCTACATCCACTCTTAGATTCTGCTTTTTACACACACTGCCAAATTCATTCGCCAAGCTTTGCAACTCCCATTCATCTTCATTCATCAATACCTTATCATCAGCAAAAAGGGTATACAAAGTTTCCAAACTCTACTCTCACTAAGGACACTCCCAACATCCACTGTCCTACCTTGTAGAATGTATGCAAATCCATTTGTTCAGTATAGAATGCTTAATGAGCAACCACTGAAAATGTAAGCTCATGGAACTATTACTGTACTGCCATATTCAACTTACTGTTATTAGGACATTATTTCAATTGTGTTATTTGAATTATTTCTCAATTTGGAATGCAGCACTGTGCCTGCATGACACCCTCATGATGGCATCAGCACCAATGCCACAGAGGAATACAGTGACATTGCGATATGCCATGGTAAAGAAGGGAATAATGTTAAGGCCAATACTTTAGATTTCTATTCCATAATTTCATGTTTTTTCCACTATATGTTCTGACTTTCAAGATAGCATACAGTTTCACAAACCTACACTTTGCAGGCATATGGTTTTTTTTTTTTTTTTTTTTTTTTTTATGCAAAGAAGAAGGAACCAAAGGCCATGAGCCCGCAGTAACAGTTCCCTCCAAGAGAAAAACAAAATACAATAGAGAGCCAAATTCAAGATCCGATCATTTTGAGATGCCTGGACACACTGCGTTTGAAAGACTGGAGATCATAGGCAGCAGGAAATACAGACAGAGGGAGACAGTTCCAGAGCTGACCTGTTGCATAAATGAAAGACTGGGAGTAACGGTTAACTCTTGCATTAGAGAGTTGGACAGAAAAGGGATGAGAGTTTGCTGCCAGACGGGTGCTACGCGCCCGTCGTAGAGGTGGAGGAATGCAAGGAGACAGTTCAGAGGAGCAGTGCCCATTAAAGTAGCGATAGAAAAGAGATAAAGATGCAACAGTGCGGCGAAGAGACAGAGGTTGAAGGGAGTCAGTAAGAGGAGGTTTGCAGGAACTACCTGTAAAGGGTATTACTGCATTACTCTGCACATTACAAGCTCAGTTTAAAAAGCATACTGTACCTTTAATATGTGAGATTTGTAGAAGGTCGAATGATAATTGTTATTTTTGCAGAAGACACAGCACTTGGTTGGGGAGCCATGGGGGATGGATGATGGAATTCTGGTGGTAGTGAATGCAGGTTGCATATCATTACCAGCTCCCCTTCCTTCATACATCAATGACAGCTCTTGCATTAAGGCAACCAAGTCTATAAGAAAAACAATGTGTATTACCTTTGCATAAAAAATGATTCATTACTCAAAGGCAGACTACAGTATATTTAAAACTTTTAGTTCTTCTCTTGAGCAACACTTTTTGTTCTTTTTTTGAGGCCATTGTTTAAAATGTTATTGTAAATATAATGAGTGTACTGTATATAATTGTACTGGTTATAAACTTATGGATATCCTCCTCACAACCTTACACTGTACATAAGCTACTCAGAACTGAAGGCAGTTAAATACCAGTATCCCATAAAGTGAATTTCACTATTAAAACCCGTTAAAAGAACCTCTATATACTATAACACCTTTTATTTCTGGTTCTTGTTTGCCTTTATTTTTTGGCAATCCATACAGACTGCATCAGTTTCCATAGTTAATATTAAGCCTTGTTATCAAGGGTAATCCTTTACCAATTTCTTCCCTTTCAAACATTATACTGTATACACTGTAATATCTTTTCTGGCTCACAATCCTTACTCTTCTTGAAGTTCAAGGGTATCGAGAAATAACATAAGGCAGTGTAGAAGCCTATTTACTTGTACTTGGCATGTCCTCTTCACTCAAACCTTGAAAGCCACAGCTCTTGAGTCCTGATTTCACAGTGCTGTGAACTGTCCGAAGGGAAGAATTATATACGTATGCTGAAACTCTGCTTAGTGTGAAGATACAACAGTTTCAGCCGTAACAGTACCATAAACTGAAACTGTGTTTACTGTGAAGATACACCAGATTCCATCCAATTTCTATCCATCTAACTATCTATTGCCAGACTCCTTAATCCCATAGGGGGTGGCCACAAACAAATCGCCTCCGCGTCGTCCTGTCCTCTGCCATTTCACTGCCCTGCTCCCAACTCACATCCCCCTCTCTCATATACCTCTCCATTTTATCCTTCCATCTCATCCACGGCCTCCCCCTCCCTCTCCCCTCCCTCCACCTCATTCATATACACCCTCCTCGTCAGTCTCTCACCCTCCATCCTCTCCACATGGGCAAATCACCTCAGCGTGTTCCTCCTAACGCTTCCTGTCACATCCACATCCACACCACAACGCTCCTTCATATCCTCATTTATCAGCCTGTCTCTCCATGTGACTCCACAGGTTCCTCTTAAACAACTCATTTCCACTGCTCTCACTCTTGACTTGTGTCCTTCCAACAACGTCCAAGCTTCACTTCCATACGAAAGAGTTGGTATCATAATACTGTCAGGTAGTAATTTTTTTACTTCAATGCTCACTTCCCTGTTTCTTATCAATGCTTTCAAAGAACCAGCAACCTTTCTTCCTTGTTGTACCCTTTCAAGCACCCTCCTTACTCATCACGTTCCCCAAGTACTTAAACATACTCACATTTTCCATTTCCTCACCATCCAACCTCGCTGTACATTCACTGACTTCACCTCTCTCAAAGACCATCACTTTACTCTTCCCTACATTCACCTGTAGATTTAGTTTCTTACAAACTCTCCCAAACTCATCCACCAAGCCTTGCAGCTCCCATTCATCTTCACTTAACAACACAGTATCATCTGCAAACAACAGTACAGGGAGTTTCCAAACACTACCCTCTCTCACTAGGGCCACTCCAACATCCACTGCCCTACCTTGTATCTCTTTTATTACCCCACCCATGTACAGATTGAACAACCATGGAGACATGACACATCCCTGTTTCAACCCAACCTTCAAAGAGAAAAATTCACTCAGTTCACCATCCACACACACTGCAGCCTTAGCACCATCATACATACTCTTCACAGCATTCAACAACTTCCCATCTACTCCATATGTTCTTAATACTTTCCACAATCCTTGTTTATCTACCCTGTCATATGCTTTCTCCAAATCCATGAAGCCTGCAAACAGCTTCTTTCCCTTCTCTAGAAACTTTTCCACTAAAGATCTAAGAATGAATATCTGATCTACACAACCTCTTCCCTTCCTAAAGCCTCCCTGTTCTTCTACAACTAATTCCCCTGTTATATCCCTAACTCTGTCAATAAGTATCCTACCATACACTATTCCTATTACACTAAGAACACAAATGCCCCTATGATTACCACACACTTCTTTTTCCCCTTTCCCTTTGTACAAGGGAATAATTATACCTGACTTCCAATCCTCCGGGACTCTACCTTCCTCCCAGGCCAATCTGCACATCTTCCACATTCATTCTACTACTATCTCTCCCCCATGCTTCAGCATCTCACCACACACTCCATCAATTCCTGGGGCTTTCCCCAATTTGACTTTCTTCACTGCTTCCACAACATCTATCCTACTGATTTGTTCCTGTCTTCTCACCTCTCTCCTTCTCCCAGCCATTCCCCAGCCACTTATATTCGCATTACTTTCATTCTCTATGTTCAACAATTCCTTAAAGTGTTCTCTCCATCTGCTCATTTTTTCTCTCTTCTCCACTAGTAATATATCATTTTTATCTTTCACTCCCCTACTAACTTCATTACCACCCTGTCTTACTCTCTTCACCTTTTTCCAGAACATTTTCTTACAGTCCCTCCACTTTACACTCAAATTCCTTCCAAATTCCTCATCCACTCTCTTCTTACTTGCTCTTACTAATCTTTTCACCTCTCTCTTCCTTTCTACATATAACTCTCTTTTCCGCCTCTCAACTTCTTCCACACCCCTATTTCTCATTCATTCATTGTATGCTTTCTTCTTTTGTGTCACAGCCTGTCTCACCTCTTCATTCCACCATGCTGTTCCTTGCACCCCCTTCCGTCTTCTCTTCACCCCACACACCACATCACATGCTGCACATATTTCTTCTGTAAATATCTTGCACACACCTTCCACGTCTCCCATCTGCTCCAATTCATATTTACCATCGAACTTGATAATCAAAATTAACACAGGCAGGTTTCAGAATAAAACTCTGATATTGGAGGCAAGCCTACCCATGGTGACATAGCACATTCCAGGTGAGGAGCAGCTGTGACTTTGGCTTGGGAGTGGAACCTCCCTGACCTATCCTACACTCTGCAAAGAGGATCCTGGTCATTCCTGGTGCACTGCAATCTCCCAAGTAGGGGTAGCTGCTCCTTATGCTTTTTTTTTTTTTTTTTTTTTTTTTTCCACAGAGGGAAATGAATCTCCTGCAGTCACTTCCTCCCTCCTACTTACACTTGCTGGAGACACTGAGGGCAATCATGGACCCCCAAACATATTATTTTTGCCCAGTTTGCTCCCTACTCTTTACAAACACAAAATGAACATGCAGATCTATTTAGCGCAACTCGTACAGAGAATGGATCCACATTACATACATGCATTATACATACAAATATCTCCACATCACATGGGTATGTGAGAGTGCAACACATCCTTATGCACTCCTCCTATAACTCCAAACACAATTCTCTCCACCCCTTCTAACAACCCCCTACTCTCACAACCACAGTCACCACAACTTTTTCTCTTTGTACAAACACTACTGTACACCTACAACACAAACCCACATTAAATGCACAGCACCTTCAACAAGCAGTACAAATATATTTAGGTCACCACACTAAAGTGTGGAGAACTACATGTACTGCATTTCCTCAGTTACTTTCTCATTTCTTCCAAGCACTCTTACTATTCTACAAATACTGTACTATATCAGATGGAAGTCAGGTATAATTATTCCCTTGTACAAAGGAGGGATAGTGCCCCTCCCCGGAAAACAACTAACTAAAAAAACAAACATGAAGCCTCGGACAAGGACTGACCAAACGATGACGACCCAGGACCGGACAAAGGACTTGGTAATGGGTACATGGAATGTAAGAGGAGCGAATGATGAGGTGAAAGAGAGAGAGATTGTCCAGGTGCTTGAGGGTGCGAAAGTGGATGTATGTGGAAAAACTGAAACAAAATGGAGAGGAGAAAGTGTGAGAGAATGGGAGTATGGATGGGGTATATGTGCAGGAGTAGGTGAGAATGAGAGGGCAAAGGAAGGAGTATGTATAGTTGTGAGTAAAAGATGGAAGAGGAGCATAAGACAGTATGAATCAGTTGGGTCAAGGATTGTGTGGGTAAAGTTGAAAGTTGGAATACAAATGAGGGCGATTGTGTGTGTGTATGCACCAACGCCAGTTCGTGCTAGAAGAGTGAGAGAAGAGTTCTGGACAAATGTAGAAGTGTGCATGGAAAAGTTTGGAAGGAATGAGAGAGTGTTTTTGATTGGTGATATGAATCGTAACGTTGGGAATGTGAAGGTGGATGAAATAGTTGGTGAGTGGGGTGTGCATGCTGAGATAGATGAGAATGGGAGTGTGTTAGTGGACATTTGTGCTGGGAGGGGGTTGGTGATAGCCAATACCCTCTTCAGGCATAAAATGATCCACAGGTATACATGGTGAGTGATGAGAAGGGTGGGTGGTGAACTGAATGAAAGGAAGGCAATGACTGATTATGTGTGTGTGTGGATGAAAGGATGCGAAGATGTGTAATGGATGCAAGAGCTTATAGAGGTTCGAGGAGTGGACTTTCTGACCACTACTTGGTGGTGGCCAGAATCATGATCCAAGTAAGATGGAGGAATAGAAGAAGGGAAAGACGAGAGGAAGGAGTAGTTGCAAAGACAGTGGAAAGGTTACAAGCGGATGAGAAAAAGGCAGAGTATAAGAGAGAAGTGGAGGAACGATTGGGCAAATATGAATTGGAGCAGATGGGAGACGTGGAAGGTGTGTGAAGGATATTTACAGAAGAAATATGTGCAGCATGTGATGTGGTGTGTGGAAGGAAGAGAAGACGGAGGGGGGTGCAAGGAACAGCGTGGTGGACTGAAGAGGTGAGACAGGCTGTGGCACAAAAGAAGAAAGCATACAATGAATGGATGAGAAATAGGGGCGTGAAAGAAGTTGAGAGGCGGAAGAGAGAGTTATATGTAGAAAGAAAGACAGAGGTGAAAAGATTAGTAAGAGAGAGTAAGAAGAGAGTGGATGAGGAATTTGGAAGGCATTTGAGTGTAAAGTGGAGGGACTGTAAGAAAATGTTCTGGAAAGAGGTGAAAAGAGTAAGACAGGGTGAAAGTGAAGTTAGCAGGGGAGTGAAAGATAAAAATGGTAGATTACTAGTAGAGAAGGGAGAAAAAGTGAGCAGATGGAGAGAACACTTTAAGGAATTGTTGAACATAGAGGATGGAAGTAATGCGAGTATAAGTGGCTGGGGAATGGCTGGGAGAAGGAGGGAGGTGAGAAGACAGGAAGAAATCAGTAGGATAGAAGTTGTGGAAGCAATGAAGAAAGTTAAATCGGGGAAAGCCCCAGGAATTGATGGAGTGTGTGGTGAAATGCTGAAGCATGGGGGAGAGATAGTAGTAGAATGGATGTGGAAGATGTGCAGATTGGCCTGGGAGGAAGGTAGAGTCCCGGAGGATTGGAAGTCAGGTATAATTATTCCCTTGTACAAAGGAAAAGGGGAAAAAAAAAAAGTGGTAATCATAGGGGCATTTGTCTTCTTAGTATAATAGGAAAAGTGTATGGTAGGATACTTATTGACAGAGTTAGAGAAAGAACAGAGAAATTAGTTCGAGAAGAACAGGGAGGCTTTAGGAAGGGAAGAGGTTGTGTAGATCAGATATTCATTCTTAGATCTTTAGTGGGAAAGTTTCTAGAGAAGAGAAAGAAGTTGTATGCAGCTTTCATGGATTTGGAGAAAGCATATGACAGGGTGGATAGACAAGGATTGTGGAAAGTATTAAGAATATGGAGTAGAGGGGAACTTGTTGAATGCTGTGAAGAGTATGTACGATGGTCCGAAGGCTTCAGTGCATGTGGATGGTGAACTAAGTGAATTTTTCTCTTTGAAAGTTGGGTTGAAACAGGGATGTGTCATGTCTCCATGGTTGTTCAATCTGTACATGGATGGGGTAATAAAAGAGGTACAAGGTAGGGTAGTGGATGTTGGAGTGGCCCTGGTGAGAGATGATAGTGTTTGGAAACTCCCTGTACTGTTGTTTGCAGATGATACTGTGTTGTTGAGTGAAGACGAAGGGGAGCTGCAAGGCTTGGTGGATGAGTTTGGGAGAGTATGTAAGAAAGGGAATCTAAAGGTGAATGTAGGGAAGAGTAAAGTGATGGTCTCTCAGAGAGGTGAAGTCAGTGAATGTACAGCGAGGTTGGATGGTGAGGAATTGGAAAATGTGAGTACATTTAAGTACTTAGGTAGTATGATGAGTAAGGATGGAGGTTTGGAGGGTGAAGTGATTGAAAGGGTACACTAGGGAAGAAAGGTTGCTGGTTCTTTGAAAGCAGTGATAAGAAACAGGGAAGTGAGTATGGAAGTGAAAAAGTTACTACATGACAGTATTATGATACCAACTCTAACGTATGGAAGTGAAGCTTGGACCTTGTTGGAAGGACACAAGTCAAGAGTGAGAGCAGTGGAAATGAGTTATTTAAGAGGAGCCTGTGGAGTCACATGGAGAGACAGGCTGATGAATGAGGATACAAAGGAGTGTTGTGGTGTGGATGTGGACGTGATAGGAAGCGTTATGAGGAACACACTGAGGTGGTTTGGCCACGTGGAGAGGATGGAGGGTGAAAGAGTGATGAAGAGAGTGTATGTGAGTTAGGTGGAGGGGGGAAGAGGGAGGGGGAGGCCGAGGATGAGATGGAGGGATGGGGTGGAGAGGTATATGAGAGTGGGGGGTGTGAGTTGGGAGCAGGGCAGTGAAATGGCAGGGGACAGGGCGACTTGGAGGTGATTTGTTTGTGGCCACCCCAAATGGGATTGAGGCGTCTGGCAATATATAGACAGACAAAGGAAAAGGGGAAAAAGAAGTATGTGGTAATCATAGGGGCATTTGTCTTCTTAGTGTAACAGGAAAAGTATACTGTTGGATAATTATTGACAGAGTTAGGGAAATAACAGAGGAATCAGTTGGAGAAGAAGAGGGAGGTTTTAGGAAGGGAAGAGGTTGTGTAGATCAGATATTCATTCTTAGATCTTTAGTGGAAAAGTTTCCAGAGAAGGGAAAGAAGTTGTATGCGGCCCTCATGGATTTGGAGAAAGCATATGACAAGGTGGATAGACAAGGATTGTGAAAAGTATTAAGAATATATGGAGTAGATGGGAAGTTGTTGAATGCTGTGAAAAGTATGTATGAGGGTGCTAAGGCTGCAGTACGTGTGGATAGTGAACTAAGTGAATTTTTCTCTTTGAAGGTTGGGTTGAAACAGGGATGTGTCATGTCTCCATGGTTGTTCAATCTGTACACAGATGGGGTTATAAAAGAGATACAAGGTAGGGTAGGGCAGTGGATGCTGGAGTGGCCCTAATGGGAGAGGGTAGTGTTTGGAAACTCCCTGTACTGTTGTTTGCAGATGACACTGTGCTGTTTAGTGAAGAAGAGAGGGAGCTGCAAGGCTTGGTGGATGAGTCTGAGAGAGTGTGCAGGAAACAGAATCTAAAGGTGAATGTAGGGAAGAGTAAAGTTATGGTCTTCGAGAGAAGTGAAGCCAGTGAATGTACAGTGAGGTTGGAAGAGGAGGAAATGGAAAATGTGAGTATGTTTAAGTACCTGGGTAGTGTGATGAGTAAGGATGGAAGTTTGGAGGATGAATGTTTGAAAGGGTACAACAAGGAAGAAAAGTTGCTGGTTTCTTGAATGCAGTGATAAGAAACAGGGAAGTGAGCATGACACTATTGTGATACCAACTCTAACGTATGGAAGTGAAGCTTGGACCTTGTTGGAGGAACACAAGACAAGAGTGAAAGCAGTGGAAATGAGTTATCTGAGAGGAGAGTGTGGAGTCACATGGAGAGACAGACTGACAAATAAGGATGTGAAGGAGCATTGTAATGTGGATGTGGATGTGGAGCATTGTAATGTGGATGTGGATGTGATAGGAAGCATTATAGGAGAAACATAGTGGTTTGGCCATGTGGAGAGGATGGAGAGTGAGAGACTGATGAGAAGAGTGTATGAAAGTGATGTGAAGGGGGAGAGAGGGAGGGGGAGCCCAAGGATGAGATGGATGGATGAAGTGAAGAGGTATATGAGAGAGGGGGATGTGAGCTGGGAGCAGGGCAATGAAATGGCGGAGGACAGGGCGACGTGGAGGTGATTTGTTTGTGGCCACCCCATATGGCAGTGGTTTGCAACCTGTGGGGCGCACCCCCTTAGGGGGGCATGAAGGGCTGCCTGGGGGGGATGCGAAGGCTTGATAAAGAGGGTAATAATATTTGAAAACTATGAATTATGATGGAATTCAGTAATTTCTAAATATGGAGAAAATATTTCAGATATGAATAAGAAATCTAGTTATCTGAATATATAAACAATTTCAAAGATTAATAATCTATGATATTTATTGACATGTGCCAACTATGCCAGTAAAATACAGTATTTGAGGAAGGGGGGCACAGGGAACGTGTCATTCAGTGAGGGGGGGACGTGAATTAGAAAAGGTTGGAAACCACTGCCGTAAGGGATTAAGGCATCTGGCAATAGATAGACAGATGTCCTATGTCTCCTCAGGTTGGGTCCCCATCATATCTAACACCCTAGGGACCAAACAGAACAAAGCTCTATGCATCACCTCAGGCTGCTTCAATACCAATGCCACACCTCACATTCTGAGGAGCAGGAGGGGAAGCCTAACTGTGATGATGCTATGTACCCATGGCAAGGAAAAATGACAGTGACTTCTGGTTGGGGGACCAAACACCCCCACCTTCCCTACATACTGTGAGGAGGAACTTGGTCAACCTGGCAGGGAACTGGTTCCATGTGGAGATGAATGCTCCCTGTGCAGTTTTTCATTTGGGGGGAAGTGACTCTCTGACAGTAACTTCCCTCCTCCCAAAACTTGCTGGCAATATTGCAAGCAATTTCAGATCCCAAACATAATATAGATGCCAAGTTTGTTCCCTAGGAATCATACATGAAGATTAACACATGGACCTGTTCAATGCAATTCTTGAATAGAATGGATCCACCCCTCAAGCACTACACCTACGAATGCTAGACAACACCACGGTGCCTGTGAACATGGTAAGTGCAACACATTCACAAACAATTCTGTCAAACCAAACACAATTTCCCTCCTCCCCCTCAACAACCCCAATACTCACACAGCCACTGCCACAACTCAGTCTTGGTGTGTAACCATATCTACAACCCAGATCCGTACTGGATGTACACTTTCTTGAACAAGCTGCTTCAAGATACAGTATTACAATTTAATGCTGATGGCTTATATCATTTTGTTTTCATTTGTTTCACTTTTTAAACACTCCAACATACTTGCACGAGTCAGCCTTGGTCACCTAGTCGCTGCTCTTCATGCTGCTCGACCTCTTGCAGTCTTCCTATTCAGTCTCTTATCCCTAAGGTCACACTCGATGACCTCATCCCAGGTCTATTTTGGTCTACCTCTCACTACCCTACCCTAATATTAACATTTCTCACTTTCTGCACCCAACAAAAATTCCCCATCCTCTCCACATGCCCAAACCATCTTAATCTACCTCTCCTCATCACAACACCAATATACTCCAGTCCCATCCTACATCTTAACTCTTTCATCATAAACCTAGCCCCCACCCCAAGCCTCACACTCAAGGATGCACTGCACATCCACCTAATCATTGTCATTTCTGTATGTTTGAGACTGCAAATATCCTCTTCCCCTACTTCTGAGGTGTTGCTCCCATACAACATTACACTCCTAACACATGCCTCATACAAAGATCCCTTGGCACTGAGAGAGAGCCCTCTCAATGTCAGAAGAGGCAACAGCTCCCTGAACTTCTTCCAACCACTCCTCGCTCTAGCCACAGCTAGCTCCAGTCCCACCTCCAGCACATAACACATTTCCCGAATAACAAAACCCTTCCACATCCCTGAGAGATCACCAGCAAGATCAATTCTTTCATGCCTGGCAACCTCCACATACTCTCCCCAACACACTGCATACATGAAATCAGCATTATCTCACAGTCTACCTCTAATACCACTACATCTCTAATGCATCCACATATCACATACATTGCACAAGATGGAATTACTTCCCACACCCTTGTGGCAAACCGCACATGGCCACTCTTCCTCTTCTTTGACAGTACTGCCACCAACCCTAGATACCATCACCTTAGTTTTATTTGCAATTACCCTCAAGCCCTTGTGCCCCATCCCATCTCGCCAATTCCTAAATCTTTCCTCTGTCTCCCTTTCATTCTCTGTAACCAACACCAAATCATCAGCATACAACACTTCCAATGGCAATCAATGTCTCCAGTCACATGAAAGGGCTTCATGCACTATGACAGACAACAAGGGGCTTAAGACTGACCCCTTGATGCACACCAGCATTCATGGAAAACTCATTACTCAAATCTCCATTCACCTTTACCTGAGTGCGAGCACCCAAATACATAGCCATAACCACTATAATCAGCTACTCCTCGATCCCAAGTTTTCTGATTGCCCACTTCACCATCTCCCCACAGGACTCTGTCAGAGGTCTTCTCCAAATCAACAGAAACTAAGTCCATCTACACACTGAATCAGTAACTCTCAGGAGATCGTTCTTGAGAACTCTGTACAGTACTGTTTATTAACACTTCTGTCAACAACTCCCTGTTTAGCCACCACTCTACTCATCTCACTACAGAAGGCATCCCTTACTGCATGGTTTTTTCAGCTTCCATATTTTCCTCCTGAGTGTATCGGTCTTTTTCATCACCCGCTCCTTAAGCACCATGTCACATATCAATACCTTCTGTTGCTGCACACATTCCTTGCTCCCCATAACTCCTATCAGCCCTCCTGACCAGGAAATAGTCTATCTGGCTACTATTTCCCCCAGGCGCATTTGTAATCAATCTACTCTCTCTTTTCCTAAAATGTGTGTTGCACAAAATCATGTTCATTAAATCCCCAAACTTGAGTATCCATTCCCCAGCCTCACTCCTTGTACCATATGCACATCCTCCATGTACCCCTTCATATCCTTGAGCTGTTTCACCTATGTGACCATTTATGTCCCCTCCCAAAACTACAATCTCATCATCCCCCATACCACCTATCACACGTATTAAGTCATCCCAAAATCTATTTTTTTCTACATCATCTAAGGCAGCCTGTGGAGTATATGTTGATATAAATGAAAATGTGACCCCCACTAAACAAAATTTTCACTACTACAGTATTATCCTTTCATTCACTCTCATTACATACATGACTTATTCCACTCATTTCTCCTTAACCAACACCCCCACACCACCATATCTATTTAAAAAATAAATATAAGCTTATCGACCAAAGAACAGACACTGCACTCTTCTACACAAAACAAGGCACTCACATACACAGAAGACTGCAAACAGTGAGAACACTCACACATCTGAACAGACAGATGACCATGAAGGAGGTCTTAACACCTATATTATGACATCTATTCTCTTCAAAGACACAGCACAAACATAATTTTTCCAGAATGACACCAAAATAGAAGTAGAGCACACCTTCATTTTATGATGAGGATGCACCTACGAAAATTCACTGCATGACAATTTCAAGTATACTGAGTCAATTATAATATGGGTTCGACGGCAATACGTTTTCGGCCAAGTATCATCCACTCAACAAATTTTAAAATCAAGCTTCCAATTCACCTTTATTTCACTTCACTTGCTGCTTACCAACAAAACTGGGCCTAAAAACAAGTTTCCAACTCACCTAAACTGGTAGATATATAACTTCACTGCACTTGACTTACCACTTGAACTCCAACACCACACTACTGTTCCATCACTGATGCTAACACACCCAACAGGGACAGATGCAAAGTCCATCTTGAAATATACTGATGACTGTAGGGCGATCATACTGATGATCACGTAGGCAAAAATAGCAAACGTATATCAACCAATGGGGCTTCTTACAGAATCATAATCATCATATGTGAAAATTCTATTATATATATATTGTATACAGTACAGAATATAACATAATATATAGATAGATAGATAGATAGATAGACAGACAGACAGATATCTATATCTATATCTATCTACACAGATAGACAGACAGATAGATAGATAGATAGACAGACAGACAGATATCTATATCTATATCTATCTACACAGATAGACAGACAGATAGATAGATAGATATACAGTAATCCCCTTACTAACCGGACGCCCACTTTCCAGACATCCCCACTTACCGGATATTTTGGTCCCGGGATCCAGTATTCCCAAAATGGGCCCAAAATCCCCCAAAATTTGAAAAAATTCAACTTTTTTTCCCCCCGTAACTTGAATTTAGCGCGCGCCGCGCGGACCAGCTGTATTTTGGTGCGTAGTTCCGCCGCTGTCTGCTAGAGCGCCCATGCATCCTCCCCACTTACCGCCCATCTCTTGTTGTGAGTGCACGTTCGTCATCATGGCCGCCCACGTGCTCGCTTTTGTGGTGGTGCCTTACCTGCTGCAGGCTCTGCTGCTGCTCTCCTGCCCCTTGTTAGTGTGTGTGATGATGGCCCCGCCGCCTGAGAAGAGGAAGAGAGTGGTTTTGACTCCGGAGAAGAAGAGGGAGATATTGGACAAGGTGGACGCGGGATGGTCAACCTCACGCATCCTCCGCGAATTCAACCTGGCCCGATCTACTTTGTTTGATATCAAGAGATCCTGAGACAAACTCATGCAGTACACGGCTGACTTCTCGTCAAAAAGCAAACGCAATGTGGAGAGGAAGATGATGTTTACTCCCTGGTATGCTGAAGTCGACCCGCCCCACGTTGATTTGGTATTGACAGCAACGTGCTGCTGGTGTGCTGGTTCATGGCATGGAGCTGAAGGCTGCTGCTGAGAAGTTCGCAAGG
This sequence comes from Coenobita brevimanus, assembly GCF_032717465.1. Lineage (NCBI taxonomy): Eukaryota > Metazoa > Arthropoda > Malacostraca > Decapoda > Coenobitidae > Coenobita > Coenobita brevimanus. The sequence goes on from NC_137063.1 coordinate 5,477,282, forward strand.
CTTCACGACGACCAAGACTTCAAGGCATCAGAGGGTTGGCTCTTTGCATTCAAGTTACAACATGGCCTCACCAACCATAAGGCACATGGCGAAGCTTTGGACGCCAACGAGGATGGAGTAGAGGAGTTTCGGCACAAGGTGAAGCGTTTGATCGACAGGGAGGGCCTAACTCTCGGTCAAGTCTATAATGCTGACGAAACTGGTTTATTCTATCGCTCTCTGTTAACAAACACTCTAGCCGAGGAGACAGAGAAGCATGGTACCTGGCTGCAAGCTCTGCAAGCAACGGATATCTGCTTTGTGTTGTACCAATGCTAACAGCATGCACCGGCTCAAGCCCGTTACTGTTGGTCGTGCAAAACAGCCTCGGTGTCTTTGTGGGGTGATGGATGTCCTTCCTGTCGTTTGGTACCATTCTTTGAAAACATGGTTCACTGCCCACATCTTCAAAGACTGGTTCCAACGCCATTTCGTCAAGGAGGTCATCCATTACCAGACGAAGAAACTGGGAATCCCATGCGACCAGGTAAAGGCCCTCCCTCTCCTCAACAATGCACCTGCTCACCCGTGCGACAAGGACTTGGTGGCTGAGAATGGGCGCATTAGGTGCATGTTTCTGCCACCTAATACGACAGCTCTCATCCAACCAATGGACCAAGAAGTGATCGTGGCAACGAAGAGGCTGTACCAACGGAAGTTCCTGGACGAGGTGATGGTTGTTCTCGAGGACAAGGACGAGCGCAGCAAGGGATGAGACATGCGAGGCCAGCGGACTTTGGAAAACATTTGCCGCTACAACATCAAGTCTGCCATTTACAACTGGGCCAGTGCATGGAAGGAAGTCCCTGTCAAGACTCTACAAAATGGTTTGTCTCGTCTGCTTCTCGGAACGGATGTGGAGCATGATTTCCTAGGTTTTGACATGGATGACTTCCATGCACGTCTATGTGCGAATGACGACTATGTTGATGTGGACGAAGTGCGTGAGTGGTTGGATGACGACAAGGGCGATCCTGGGTATCAGACCATGTCTGATATCAAGATTGCATCTTCAGTTGCAGGTGTCAGTACCCAGCTTGAAGATTCCAATGAAGACGACGACGTTGATGCGGACTCCTCTCAGCGTGACACTACTCCAGCCATCCTCAAACTGAGCGCACTCCGGGAACACGTAGAGTTCGTTCTCGACTACCTGGAACACCCAGACTGTGACAGGGAGATGGTGCCCTTGGGACTTGTGAAGGAAATGCGCGCTTTCAGGCAGCACATCATTAATCGCCAAAATCGTCATTCCTTGCGTCAATCAACCATTGACAGCTTTTTCAGACCCGTGACCCCCACTGTGCCCAGCCCTGGCTCCACACCATTGCCTCCCCAAGACAGGCCCTCATCCTCCGAGCCACAGCCCAGCACATCAGGCATGGTGGAGTCACCACTTGACATGAGTTTGCGCCTCTCTTCAGAGCCGTCTGCAGTGGGTACTCCATTGCCACGACCCAGCGACGCACCCCTAGGCCACCTGCATCAGCTACTCTCAGGCTCTGACAGTGAATAAACAGCAAGCACTCACCACTAGACCACATGGGAATTTACAGTGTTGTGCAGTGAAAAAATCAGTGCGTAGTGTTAAGACATCAGAATTGTGAGTGCAAAGACTAAAGTGCAGAGTGCAACACTGATTTTATTGACGTTCAATGGAGCACAAATTAGACTAGAGTGTGTAATGTTAAGAAAATGGATTTATGAGTGCAAAGACTTAAGTGCAGGGTGCAACACTTATTTCATTAAGGTGCAATGGAGTGCAAGTAAGACTAGAGTGCAGTGTTAAGAGAATGGAATTCTGAGTGCAAATGACTAAGTTCAGAGCAAGACTTCATGTACAGTGTACTTGCAGGTGCTTCAGGTACTCCTTTTTAATGTCAGAGTCTGAGAGGAGGTGGGTTATTCATCGAGATGGCCAGGGACTTGTTGTAAGTACCCAGAATGTTTCATATTGTACTGTATTTTCCATACTTGCCTCTAAAACCTCATTTCACTCTTTAATGTCCCTTATGGGTGTGAATAGGGTCTTAGGTGCTATGCACGTGCAGTAGGGAGGTGTTTTTCTGAGTTAGGCTAGGTTAGGGGCCATAAGTACCAGTCCAGGAGCCAGGGACTTGTTGTAAGTACCCAGAATGTTTAATATTGTATAAACTCACCTCTAAAACCTCATTCTCTGGCTCTTTTGCATTTATTTCAGTCGTTTATGTCCCTTATTGGTGTGATTTGGGTCTCAAATAGGTGCTATTCACGTCCAGAGGGAGTTGTATAGATGTTTTTCTGAGTCAGGGTAGGTTAGGGTCCATAAGTACAAGTCCTGGAGGCTGGGGCCCACTTTCCGGACGGGTCCACTTTCTGGACATGCTTTTGGCTCTATTACATTGGAAAGTGGAGGGATTACTGTGTATATATATACACACACACAGTAAAAACCTCTACAATTTGGCATCCTTCAAGTCGGAAACCTCTACAACTCGGGAAGGCTCCAAAATATTCATTTAAAAAATCAAACTTCAAAAATTCCCAATAATGAACATGTGAGAGAAAGAGAGTCGGCAAAAATCCCCCCAACTCGGTAAGATGCCAAGTTGTACAGTAATGTTTAAAAGTTTAGTGTTTAGTTCTCCAGTATAGTACAAGTGATAAATACATTACAGTAATGGTCTTTATAGTGTTAATTGTTCTTTACATAGTGTACAGTGTCAAGTACAGTACAGTAAAGCCGTGCCCAAAACTGATCTTGAGCCCCCTTAACATCTCCAAAAACTACCAAAAGTCCTCCTCCATGCCTGGAATACACCCTACAACTGCATGGAATCATGGTAAGGCAGATTTACTGTTTATTATAAAAATTATTAATTTTTGTCCATTTTTTTCCATTTTTCCCTTTTTTTGTGTGTGTGTGCTGGGGGGGGAACTTAAAGTTCATCCCTACAACTCAGCAAATAGGCTAACTCGGCAAGGCTTGCACATGTATTATGCAGAGTTGTAGAGGTTTTACTGTATATATAGATATATATATATATATATATATATATATATATATATACACACACACACACACACACATATATATGTATATATATATATATATATATATATATATACAGTCGGCGCAGGGGAAGTCTGGACCCTCTATTTCACACCATATATTTGGTAGGATCCAAGAAATATTGTAGGAAAATTCCTGTAGTCAGTGGATTTTTTTTCTGGTGGCTTCTAGCAACTTTACAGACTTAACACCACATGCTGTGAGTTTATGAGCTCAGTGCCTGCCTGACTTTGGATGGGAAAGCATGTCAGACTTTCTTGTCCTGCCTGGCCCTTGTTAATTTCAAAGCTCTCGCTTTCACACCCTCCTCTGCCTTAGTGAATCATTGGAGATGGGTCCCAAGCCACTAACTGATGTAGAAAAAGCCCGAATTTTAACTATGAGAGAGGAAAATGTAAAAATTAAGAGAGAGGCTTCAGTGCAGCAGTACGGCTGGGGATCTTGAAGTCTTTCTGAAGTTGATGCTGTATGGTTCTTTCAGATACATCTTTCAGCAATTCTGGGTAAATATCTTTCAGTTGTCAAGCAGTCAAACGTGGGTCTTTTATCACAGCTTGCTTCAGAAACCTGTCTGTAGTTGGTGATGTCTTCCTTTTAGGTCGTAGCCTATCTTTATGTTGAGGAATTGTGTTTTTTGGCAGATGGCGGGCAGCAGCGAGGAGTGCCATAACGGTAGATTTTCCTCGCCCAGTTCGAATACAAATATCCTTAATTTTTACATTTTCCTCTCTCATAGTTAAAATTCGGGCTTTTTCTACATCAGTTAGTGGCTTGGGACCCATCTCCAATGATTCACTAAGGCAAAGGAGGGTGTGAAAATGAGAGCTTTGAAATTATCAAGGGCCAGGCAGGACAAGAAAATATTACGTGCTTTCCCATCCAAAGTCAGGCAGGCTCTGAGCTCATAAACTCATAGCATGTGGTGTTAAGTCTGTAAAGTTGCTAGAAGCCACCAGAAAAAAAATCCGCCGACTACAGGAATTTTCCTACAATATTTCTTGGACCCTACCAAATATATGGTGCAAATTAGAGGGTCCAGACTTCCATTGCGCCGACTGTATATATATGCAGTATATATATATATATATATATATATATATATATATATATATATATATATATATATATATATACTGTACAGTACAGTTAAACATCGATAAGTCGACCCTGCAGAAGGCGGAATTTTTGGAGGGTCGAACTCTGACCAAGGTGTGACTTAGTATTTATTCAGAGGGTTACAGTATAGTTTTTATATTCCAAGTGCTACATTTAGTGTATTATATTCCAAGTGTTACATTTTGGTTTAACTGATTGTAAAATGAAGTAATTATGTGCAGAACTTTACATAACTAAATGACTTTTCCACTCCTCCACCTATGCAACCTCTAATCCTAGCCTAACCTATGATATGCACCGAATTGTTTTTACTGTTTATTTTTATTGCTTTATAAATGCTTCTTTAGTTTAGTGCTAATAAACAAGTACTGTAATCACATATAATTTGTGAGTTTTGGGGGAGAGGTTATATATATTTTTTGCAATTATTTCCAGTTAGTCTGAAAATTTGGTAATAATAATAATCTGGCCTTTTATTTCTCAAAAGCGCCAATTCTTCCTTTGGGAATTCACTAGCGCTCAACGCCCATACATGATTTACAGTTACAAGAATTGTGGCATTTCTTGTATATAATACAAGCTACATCATATATACATGAAAGTGGCAATAATTAAACCCTATAATCATCCGTCATAGTACCTCTCTCCAGGTCATAGCATTTTGAAAAAAGAAAGGCTTTCAGCTGTCTCTTGAAGGATTCAACAGTAGAGAGTTGTCTTATGGACAATGGCAATCTGTTATATAATCTATGGGCTCTATACACAAAAGAACGATCAAAGAAAGATGACTGGTGAATGGCTCCTGGCTCATCAAGACGCAAGGAATCATCTTCACTGAATAACATCACACCCGGGCGTGCCGATGGGAGTTTCAATAATTCAGCAAGATACTTCGGTTCACCAAACTTAACCCCTTAACCGCGGGGCATCACTTTCGTGATGCTTGGGAGCAAGGGATCATACCGCGGGGCATCGCTTTTGTGATTCTGTGTTATTTTGAATTCACTCGGGCTTCCAAGTGGGGGCTTGTATCATCTATCAGTACTGCCAATGTCCAACACTAGTCAGCACTCCTAATCTCATCTGTACTCTCATCCATTGTTGACAATTTAGCCATTTCTCCCCGTTCTTGACTCCCCTCCCTTCCCACCCTCCATTACCCTATCCTCTCGCCTGCCCGGCCGTGCTGCGCTAAGTAAATCTTCCCTGGAATTTTTCACTGATATTCATCCATTGAAATAAGCCCTATGCCCTATTCTTACACCAAATAATATATACAAGAAAGAAATAAGGTAAGTGAGAGTGCCATACACCTGGAATTGGCTAATTATCACCTGACAACACCTCACGTGCACTCGTTCGCCAATTTTCGCTGTTTATTTCCCCTTGAAATATGCCGTATAATCTATTTTCGTAATAAATATACATATAAGGAGGGAAGGGAGAAGCCTAAGTGATATTTACATTCACCTGGAACTGCCTAATTTATAATGTATTGTCTAGATTTCCTGCCAATCATTTCACTGCTATATATTAGCTGTGTCAAGAGGCTAACGTTGGTAGTAATGAATTTCCCTAGGTAGGCCACCACCCCGGCCCACCCTTATCAGTCCACTCTCATCTTCCAACGTGGAGGTACGTCTGTTCGCTCTTGCTAGCTTCAGGGACTTTTCACCCCCATGCAAAGGGCCCTGTGACCTTTACCCCCTACTAAACCTCGTGTGGAAAGAGGTAAAGGGCTGACAATTGATAAAAGATTGACTACGATCTTTCTATTGAGTAAAACAGTGCAAGTGGAATTGTAAATAATGTGTAAATAATGTGTAAACAGCAAGTGAAAGTAATGAATGTAAATATACGTGAACAGTGGAAAATAGTTTTATAAGTTACTTCAAGTGACAGTGCATAACACAGTGTAAATAAAACAGAAATGTAAATAACGTAAATAAAATAGAGAACGTAAATAGAAATGTAAATGAGTAGTATTATAAGAATACGAGTATATACCCTAGGAGTAATGAAAGTGAAAGTTTCACTCTAGCATGTCTGAATACTATGAGTTACGAGAGTGAAGGTGAAAGTGACAGTCACTCTCAATGCTAGTATACAGGACGAGAAAGTGAATGCTACGTATTTTACTGAAAGAAATTGAATCCCTACAGTGACAATAAACTAATACTACTGAAGGAAACTTATGGATAAAGACTGTAGATATATATAAGTGTTATATAGTAATAGAAATATAAAGTGTGAGGGGTTTTATGAATAATAAATGACAGAGTACCAAGAGCAAACTAGCGAAAGTGCAACGGTCAGACACGCTTGTAATTTTCATTGCTTTCACAGTGTTTTTTTTTTTGGAGTATGGATCCCAAACTACTTGAAAATCATAGAGTAGTGTTTATAGTGTTAATATCTGGCTGTGGTAATCATATTACAGGTTGTCGGGAAGTGTAAAGTGGAAACTTCGTTACCCGACTTCAGAGGTTTCCACAAGTCCTACGGTAACCGACGAAGGCTCAACAAACATTCCAGGAGAAAGCTGAAGGTATGTGCCATAAGCATATGTAATTTTAATATTCTAGGACTAATAACTGATTTTTGGCAAATATTTTTTGAGAGTCTGTCGGAGCCCGAATAACCCCGCGGCACACACAAAACATTGGTAAACATGCCCACGGTGTAGGGGTTAAGAACCTTGAATGTAATAAGACACAGTTTAAAGTCAATTCTAGCCTTTACTGGTAACCAATGCAACTCAATCAGAAACGGGGCAGTAGAGGTTCTCGGGGGGAGACCAAAGATTAGTCATGTTGCCCTGTTCAACACAGACTGAACTTTTGTTAGTATATTATTTGGAAGACCAACCCATAGTGAATTACAATAATCAACACGAGACAAGACCACTGCATGAACCAATGTTAACCCTTTAACCGCGGGCATTGTTTTGCCCCGACTGGCCTCTCCCACGGGGGTTCCAGCCAAATGTAAACAAACCTTTAAACCTTAATAACTCTGCACAGAATAAAGCTAGAGAAAAAAATAAGGTACCATTAGAAAGTACTAATCTTCAGCTTTGCAGTGATGTAGGTTTCATGACTTTGTGGACTTTCACAGGACGGGCAGTGCTGTTAGAAGTGAGGGGTGTAAAATCACTATTTTACGCCCCACACACCAGTACCAAATGACAACCACTCTCTGATAATAGTATTATAAACATATATGAACACTGCACATACGATAAACACCCACTCTGTGTTCACTGAAGTAGGTAAAGGGCACTGTAATTGCCCGCACTTCACTGCGGCATCACATGCTCACTGACGTTTGGTTAGCGGCGATGTTTTCATTATTTCTAACTTCTACTACTATTTTACATATAATCTGGGCAATATACATTATATTTGCACTGCACTTATTACTATATTGCGTCACTGTCGCATCACAGAATTACAGCAGTGCCGCAGATTTTCTTATTACCATATCACTTATATACTGGCCATATTTACATAATTTTCTAGGTAAAATATCTCTTATTACTATATTATACAATTATTGGTAAAGCACGTCACTGTCGCTTCACATAATCACAGCAGTGCCGCAGATTTTCTTATTACAATATCACTTATTATACTGGTCAATATTTACATTGTTTTCTTGGCAAAATATCCCTTATTACTACATTATCCCTTATACAATTATTGGTAAAGCACGTCACTGTCGCATCACTGTATATCACTGTCACTGTCAGTATTTACTCAGAGAGTGGTACTCGGCAAAGCATGGAGTCACACAGAGAGAGACTTGGCATTCCTGGCACTGGTGTGTGCTCATTTTTCTCGTCCGAGCCTCCGTGTGGTGTTATGACACACTCTGCAGCGGCCCTGTGACAACCTGCCGCCTGCGGTGAGAGGCAATTTCACAAGCTGGTGCCGGCTCATGTAATTGCGGCACTCAAGACGGTCAGGTTGTGTGTAAGAGTGTCGCCTCGGGACCAATGCCGTCACCTGACCAAATCGTGCAAGCAGCTGCTGCACGACAGTCTTGGAGAACTGTCTCAGGGATGGTTGCCTTATGCCCCCGACTTGTGTCTTGTAGAGGAGGAAGGCGTTGAGCATGCACATATCGAGCATGTGGAGGCAAGCCTTCCTGTACCATCGGGTGTTTCTCCTGAGACAGTCTATCTCGCCAATCATCATGTCAGACTTATCAACAAGTCTCATGTTGATATTATAGTCAATGACGGCATCGGGCTTCATGATTGGCTCTCCTGTCCTGTAGCTGACCTTCCCAGTTCTCTGCAATTCCCCCTTGTGGATGGTGCTGAGCATATTCACGACCTTCTTGTCGTGCCACCTGATCGCCAGAAGCTTGTCAGACTTCTTCAGGTGCACATCTCCCTTGGATGATGATGATGCTTCAGGGAAACTTGGCCACTCTTTCCTATGGCTCCGTACAGTGCCAACAGTGCTGATGCCGTGTTCAGCCAGGTATTTGGCGAGTTTTGGTGCTGTGTAATAATTGTCTGTGTACAGCACATGATTCCCACCAAAATACCTCTCCATCAGCACTTTTACAACGGAGCCAGAGAAGCCAAGGGGGTCTTTCCTGTCCACATCCACTGTACTTGCAGAGTAGATCACGAAATCAAGGATATACCCCGTCTCACAGTCACATAGCACAAAGAACTTTATCCTAAAGCGGTGGCGTTTGCTGGGGATGTACTGCATGAATTTGAGACGTCCTCTGAACAATACCAGGGATTCATCTATGACGACTTTTTGCATAGGACGGAAAAATCGCATAAATCGATCCCTAATCCTGTTAAGGAAATCTCTCACTTTCCAATGGGTGAGGCAGGAGGGGGGTGAGTGGGGGGGGGGTGAGTGGGGGGGTGGCGAAGGTGAGGGAGCTGGGCGGGGGGCAGGCGGGGGGGTTACTGACCTGGTGTGTGGTGAAATCTGACCCCTTCTTCCCCGCTTATCACCTCGCTTATCACCCCGCTTTGCCCTCCTACTGTCATGCATTCCCTTTGTTCTAGGCTGGCCTGCCCTGCTTACCCTGCCTGCACGGCCTGCCTTCCCTCGCTGTGCAGGCTCTGGGAATTCATATTCCTCAGATGATGTAGACTGAGGAGAGGGCACGGCAGAAGATGAAGATGATGTGAGGGCAATAGGGCTAGGGGAACGGGAAAGTGGTGGGAAATGCTTGCTAGGGCCTGGTGTAGGAGACGTAAGTTTACGCTTCACTCCCTTCCCACGTGCTACACCAATTTTCCCCATAGGCATCTTCCCTTCCCCAGAGTAAGTTGGGGGCGGTGGGAGGGAAACAACATGTTCACTTTCATCACTGTCACTGTCAATCCTAAACGGTTCACCACCAATCACTGCATAGTCGTCACTACTACTTGCTGTAAGTGTATCACTCTCACTGCCACAATCCAGAGTTGTACTTACAGTTTTATCCAGCTCTGTCCTAATTTCTGGGGTGCTCAACCCCTTCTGCCTCGCCGTCGGCAGTTCCTTCCTCGGTGTAGAGGTCGAAGGCACACTAGCACTAATAATTTCCGAGGAGGAAGCAAGCGACGATGACTCGGGATGGAGCGCCATTATCATGCACAGAGCTGGACAGATACTGACTGATGCGTGTCAGGGCAGGGGTGGGGGGGGCCCCCGGGGGCTAGGAGGAGGGAGGTAATTCACCGGGTCGGTCAGGATCACTTGATGGTCGTGATCGTCAGGTGTGGGAGGGCTGGCGTGAAAGAACTCGACAGCTACTCTTGCGTGAAACAATTTGCGCACAGGAAAAATGGGCGGTGTTCAAAATATTCACGAACATTCCAGAATGACACCCATGGTTTGGTCCAGTTTTGTCGATGTCATTCTGGAATGACACCCGCGGTTAAAGGGTTAAGAGGCACCATCTATTCAGAAATTTTCTCACAGAGTACAGATTTCTGATATGCAAGTTACACCCTCTTACAACCTGATTAATATGTTCTTTGTAATTTAACTTAGAATTAAAATAAACACCCAGATTTCGAACAGAACTGACTGGGTGAAGTTGTGACACGCCAATGTTCAAAGCCAGGGCATTGTCAGTGTCATCACCCATTCTGTTTCCTTTGATGATGATGATCTCAGTTTTACCATCATTCAGCTTCAGTTTCCTCTTAGCCATCCAAATCTTAATATCAGACATTAGAGATTCAAACTTTGTCTTAGTATCGTTGATATTTGACATCTTAACATAAGAGCTGGGTGTCATCAGCATAAAAATGATAGGACACATCATGAGAATCGAGACGATAAACTACTTGTGTAAATAGTAAATAGAATTGGACCCAAAACTGATCCTTGAGGGACTCCTAATAGAAGGGGAGCAGAATCAGAGCTAGCGTAATCAACAACCACTCTCTGAGATCTGTCCGACAGATACGACTTAAGGAGCAAAAGGGCACTATCACGAACGCCATAAAAATACAGATCATCCAACAATAGTTTATGATCTACTGTATCAAAAGCTGCAGATAGATCCAACAGAACTAGAAGAGAGGACATCCCACTACAAGTGTTTGCCACCAAGTCACTCTGAATCCTTGTCAGTGCAGTTTCAGTTGAATTGTATTTTCTGTATGCTGATTGAACAACAGGAACAACTCTGTTGTGTTCCAGTTGTGGTACAAGTTGATCGAGTATGGCCCACTCAATAATCTTGCATAAAAAAGACAGGTTAGAGATGGGATGATAATTTGTCATGCTCTCGACATCAAGGCCAGGTTTCTTAATTAGAGGCCTAAGCAAAGCACGTTTCTCAGACTGCACAAAATTACTTTCTAAGAAGCATCTATTTATTATGTTGCAGATAAAGTCTGCAGCGTGCTCATACACATCAGGTAGTTGTGACATGTTACATGGATCGAGTGAACAAAATGTTTTACTAGGTTCTCTAATATAACATTTGACTTTGTCTACATCCAGCGGATGAAATGTTGACAGCAAATGATCCCCAGTGCACCGTGGCTGGAAGTCGAAGGTGTACGCTTCACTAGAAGAACTGCTGTCTAAATCACTTCTTATGCGAGATATCTTACTTGTAAAAAATTAAGCAAAATCAGAAGCCAATTGGGTATCAGATGCAGAAGTTGGTTTAACAATTATATTCCTCCGACCAACCAAATTGTCCACAACTGCAGACAGTTTTTTTTTATCACCACCAAATGAATCAACTTTATTTTGATAATACCTAGCCTTTTGGGCTTTAACAGTGTGAATGACTGCTCTTCTTGCAAAAACATAACGCAAATAAGTTACTTCGGTTCGTTGCAAGAGCCACTCACGCTCTGCCCTTCTACGTTGTCTACGCAAAGAATTAATGGATGGACCATACCATGGAGAATCATCACGTACAGTGATTGTTTTTATTACCTCAGGACAATAATGGTCAAAAATTGACCTAAGCTCGTTGATGTAAACATCAACCAACTCATCAGAAGAAAGACTGGAAGAATCAATGGAGTTTAAACGTTGGTCAATTTCAAGACACATCAACTGGCAGTCAACATTCCTGTAATTTCTGAACCTGATGACCTTTTTATATGAAGAGGATTTCGGGACATCAAAACTAAGAGTGATCAGAGCATGATCAGAGATGAAGGGGTCAAATGAGTCAACCTCCACATCTGATATGTGCCTGCAACCAACAGGGTACAAGATCAAGTCAAGGACATGTCCTGAGATATGAGTTGGATTACTCACATGATTGAAAAAATTGTTCTGGGTGATCAACTCAAGGAATTCTGAAGAAAATGGTTTTGACTCTGGACTGTCAACCCAATAATTGAAATCACCACAAACAAGAAGTCCTCCAGATTTAAGAGAAAACCCTTCAAGAAACTGCCCAAACTCCTCCATAAAACCTCGATCTCTGCCCGGATGACCTGGTCAATAGACAATTGCAATTCTAATCGTATTCTGATGGAAATTTATTAATACTTCCATAAATTCAAATGAGGATGGGGTCAGGTCTGAGTCAATGAGAGAAACGTTTGCAAGTGCTGCCGAGTAGATGAGTGCTACGCCTCCTCCCGGACAGTCAGCAGGAGGCCTGGGAATACTAATTATAGAATGTGTCTTAGGCAAAGCATTACGAATAATATCGATATCAGACTCATACAACCAGGTTTCAGTCAAGCACAAAATCTCAAGCTCGTCCTGATTTAGAATTTCATTAATATAGTCTATCTTATTACGGATAGAACAAATATTTAAAAGACCCATCCTTAAATGGTTCAAAAGTGACGTAGTCAGTTTTTTGAATGGTCAAAATTGGTGTTTTCAATCAATCCATTCTTATGAGAAATCATAATTGGACAGTCTCTACTTGATGCAAAATGGGCAACTGACTGTGAATTTGAATTAGCATCTTGATGTCTTATAGAAGAGCAGTTGATGCATTTGGGAGAATTTCTGTTACTACAATCCTTAGATTTATGGGTTCCAGCACAAAAGACGCATTTAGGGTCATCATTTTTCCTAAAACATCTCTCAAATGTATGACCAAAGCCTTGACAGTGATGACACTGTGTAACCCAGAATCTATCGAATGCGCGGCATCTTGTAAGATCCACATAGATGTAATTGCTCTGTTCAACAAAGGAGGATCTCACCTCTGGCGACATCTTCAAGACAGCAGTTTTGGTGTCATTCCTTGTTCTTGTGAAGAGAAGGTTGAGGGTACAACCTCGATCAACGAGCATCTTAATTTTACTGTTTTTTCTCAGAATGTTTGGGATGATGTCAGAGTCACCCAAGGAAGAGGAAAGGCCTGTCACGGTCATTTTAGGCAACATTTTCTTTGGCTCTGATATGCAAAAAGTGCCCTCAGAGCCAAAATGATCACTCAGCACCCCAGTTGCCTCACCTTTGGCCTCAGCTGATGGAAACTTCATTACCAACCCACCAGCCTTGGTCTTAAGTCAGCTATCAACCGGCACTGAGTTAAGTACACCTCTGATGTCTTCTGGTCCCATCTGATTTGTCAGGGCATCAGCACCACTCTTTGGTTTCACAATCAGTACATGCTGACTATGAATGGCTTTTTTCTGGCCATGGGCACTGATCCCAGGCAGATCCTTCCCTTCCCCCACGAGAAACCCACGAACAGCATCCGCAAATGACTTGGCCTGATCTTGCATGACTGCCATGGGCAATGAGACCTTGGTCTCTAGTGCCTCCAGTCTATTTGAAATGTTTCTAACTGCCTGAAAGATTGGCCCAATAACTTTTATCTTCAAACCCCTTCTTGGTACTACTTCCTCCATCAGCCAAGACCTCGTCCGCTGGTGCAACACATTGGCTACACATCCAGCGAAAGCCCAGCTGGTGGCTCTTCTTCATAAATGGATAGTCGCCTGCGTCCAAATTTTCACAAGCTATATGAACCCACTCACTGCAGTAGGCGCACTTCAGTGCTTGTGCACTTTTTGCTACAGACTTACTGCAGTGAGGGCACTGGTATTGTTTGCTCATGATAAAGGAGAACAAAAACAAAACAAAATGACAACAGCAGCAAAAAGTATATACAATACAACCCGGGATAAACCCGGGTAGTGCCGCCCCCGTTTGTGTCACCCTAATTTAGGAGAAAAAAAGAAAACCGAAAAAAACACAAAGAAGAGAAATGGAAAAAAAAAAACAGGGTGTCTACGAGGTCACCATGAGCAGGTGGGGTAAGACTTGACTACCCTTCTAGGAAAGGTAACCCAAACCGAGGTGCCGCAAAAGTGCTGAGATGGTATTGACAACTTTTCCCAATTTGAGCTTTATGGCAGCAGCAAATACGTCACTTAGGCAAGACCTCATTGGTTACGATACTGCCACTGCGCAAAGTAATCTATTTATGACATTGATTTCCCAATGACACTCAGTCACTGTGACCCTCACTACTCACTAGTGAATCTATTCATAACTTTACTCGGATCACTTCTCGGAGTCCTCACTGACTCAGAAGTTCAAGTTCAGAAGTTCACACTTGCGACACTTGACACTTCTTCACACCCACACGTCACAACTGTGCATGATTAGCTATGCGTGCCACAAAATTTACTGCCATGCTGGCTTATAGTATATCGTATCGTATCGTATCAAATCATTTCTCCTGATATCGCCCATCCTTACTGCTAACTGACGCAGCAACGCCTCGCTTGCTGCCGCTGCTGGCTGGGAATCGTGTTCAAGCTTGATATTCATAAGTCATGTTGTAGCCTGTACTAACCAACATTGACCGCCATGTGCAAGACTGCGGGGAGGATTGCGATAGTGGAAGTACTTACGCAACGCAATACCACAAGTTTCGGACGAGTTTGCTGCAATCGCAATTCCGCAACTTAAATAATGTGGTCTCCTATTGCAGAAATTGCAGACTACGGAAGTGTTTGCAGAGGAGCCCAGCTCTGCAATTGCCCACATTCGTAATCCTACTTTCAATCTTACCCACACAATCCTTGAACCAACTGATCTCTACTCTCTTATATTCTCCTTCCATTGTGGTTCCAAGGCTGCCGCTTCCGCCCAACAGAGAGGTGCCCGAACCTGGGAGTAACGCCCCAAGAGGCTGCCCAATCAATGGATGTACAGTGGCGGGGCAGTTACAGTGCCATGGCATGCTTGGACGGTGTCCCTGTAGCTGTCCTGGCAGGATGCCCCAAGGCCACTACCACAGCCACTGGTCAAGGCTGGTTGGCTAGGGGACCCAGATCCATTGCCTGGACCTGGGCCTATGCAACGGTTGGGGCCTGTGGCACTTCTCTCCCCTTCTTTATTTTTACTGATTATGACCAAGTTAAAGGATGAAATTCAAAGAATGCCTGTGGACACTAAATCACTCATGAGAATCAGAGTTGCGTCGTGAAATGTGGGAAGTTTGAGGAGTAGAGGGAGGGAAAGTGGTTAAGACATAGAGTAAGAGGTGGGTGGATGTGGGATGTGTGCAAGAAGTCCAGTATATGTGTGGATCAGTCAGAAAAATTGCTGGGATGGATTGTTATCATATGTTGTTTAGGCAGGGTAGGATAGATGGATATGGTGGTATGGGTGTGTTGGTTGGGGAGAAATGGGTGGAAAATGTCATGATTGTTATGAGAGTGTGATTGGAAAATAGTGGCGAAAATTTTGTTCGATGGGAAAATGGTTGCATTTATATAAGTGTATGTTCCACATGAAGGCTTGGATTAGGTAGAGAAGGATAGATTTTGGGATGACTTAATATGTGTAGTAGGTGGTGTGGGGGATGATGAGACTGTAGTTTTGGGAGGGGACTTAAATGGTCATGCAGGTGAAGCAGCTCAAGGATATGAAGGACTACATGTAGAATATGTATATGGTACAAGAAATGAGGAAGGGGAAAGGATACTCGAGTTTGTAGAGGCAATGAACATGATTGTGTGCAACACACATTTTAGGAAGAGAGAGAATAGGTTGATTACACACAAGTTTGGGGGAAATAGAGGCCAGATTGGCTATTTCCTGGTCAGGATGGCCGACAGGATGTTAGTGTGGGATGTTAAAGCTATAGGAAGTGAGCAGTGTGTGCAGCAACACAAGTTATTGATAGGTATGTGAGCTTAAGGAGCAGGTGATGAAAAAGAGGACCTATGCAACTAGGAGGAAAATGTGGAAGCTGAAAAACCCAGCAGTAAGGGATGCATTTAAGTGAGATGAGGAGAGTGGTGGCTGAACAGGGAGACATTGACAGATGTGTTAATGAACGGTATACAGCCCTCAAAAGCAACCTCTTGAGAGTTACTGATTCAGTATGTGGATGGACAGGAGGCCCACCTAGACATAAAGTAACTTGGTGACGGGATGAAGGTGAAGAAGCTGCAGTTAAGGAGAAAACAAGACTTTTTCAGGAATGGAAGAAAGGTGGTAAGGAAGAGACATACTTGGCTGCCAAACACAGGGCTACAAAAGAGGTTTACAGGGCAAAGTCTGAGTCACAGACACTTTTACTTGGTAATCTAAATAGTGTGAAAAGGAAGAATATGATATTTAAGGTGGCAAATCAAATAAAGAGGGAGAATAGGAATGTCATAGGTAAGAAATGTGTGAAGAATGATGAAGGAAGGGCAGCGGTGAACAGTGGGGATATTAAAGACACATGGAGAGAGCAATACAGCCGGTTGTTGAATGAGGAGTTTGACTGGGACAGAGAAGTTTTGGAGTCTGCAGATCCAGTGTTTGGCCCTTGGTCTTTGATTGATGCTGCTACTCTGAGCTAGGCAATATGCAGCATGCAGGTAGGGAAGGCAGCAGGTGTGTCCGGTTGACTGCTGAAATGTTAAAAGCCTTAGGAGATAAAAGAAGTGAGGTCAGTCACTGACCTGATAAATACAACTATATATGAATGTGTCCCACATGACTGGCTGAAGAGTGTAACTGTAAATATGTACAAGGGGAAGGGTGATGCCCTGGAAAGAGGAAATTATAGAGGCATAAAGCTTTTAGACCAGGTAATAAAGGTAACGCAGACAGTTCTATAAAGTACGATTTGAGAACAAGTAAATATTGATGAGATGCAGCTTGGGTTTATGCCAGGCAAAGGGACCACTGACACTATATTCATTGTTCAACAGCTTCAGGAAAAGTATATAGGAAATAAAAGGGAACTGTACTTTGTTTCTGTTGATCTGGAGAAGGCCTCTGACAGAGTCCCAAGAGAGGTGGTGAAGTGGGAAATGAGAAACCATGGGATCGAAGAGTGGCTGGGTAGGGTGGTTATGGCCATGTATGTGGGTGCTCACACCCAGGTATGGGTGAATGGAGAGTTTAGTGATGAGTTTTCCATGAATGTTGGTGTGCATCAGGGGTTAGTTTTGTGCCCCTTCTTCTTTATCATAGTACTTGAAGTCCTCTCATTAACTTCAGAAATGGACTCCCATGGGAGATGTTGTACTCTGATGATTTGCTGTTGCTTGCAGAAAATGAAAGGGAGGCTGAGGAAAGATTTGGGAAGTGGAGAGATGGCATGGGGCACAGGGGCTTAAATGCAGATGAAACAAAAGTGATGGTATCTAGAGCTGGTGGCGGTACTGTCAAAGATGAGGGAGAGTGACCATGTGCGATTTGCCACAAGGACATGGGAAATAATTCCATATTGTGCAGTGTCTGTGATATGTGGGTGCATAAGAGATGTAGTGGTATTTGAGGTAGACTGCGAGATAATGCTGATTTCATGTGTGTGGTGTGTTGGGGAAAGCAGGTGGAGACTGTCAGGCATGAAAGGATTGAACTTGCTGGTGATCCTCTTGAATGTGCAGAAGAGTTTTATTTGGGAGACATGTTATGTGCTGGAGGTGGGTCTGGAGCTACCTCTGTGGCGAAAAGAAGTTCAGGGAAGCTGTTGCCTCTCCTAACATTGGGAGGGCTCTCCCTCTGTGCTAAGGGATCTTTGTATGCAGCATATGTTAGGAGTGTAACGCCGTATGGCTTTGAGACCTGGGCAGTAAACGAAGAGGATATTCACAGGCTCAAATGTACAGAAATGACAATGATTAAGTGGATGTGCAATGCATCCCTGAGTGTGAGGCCTGGGGAGGCTAGGTTTAAAATGGAAGAGTTGAGGGGTAGTTTGGGACTGGAATGTGTTGGTGTTGTGATGAGGAAAGGCAGATTGAGATGGTTTGGGTATGTGGAGAGGATGAGGGATGATAATTGGGTGCAAAAAATGAGAAGTGTTAATTTTCGGGGTAGAGTTGTTAGAGGCAGTCTGAAAAAGACCTGGGACGAGGTCATTGAATGTGACCTCAGGGATAAGAGACTGAATAGGGAAGCTGCCAGAGACTGAGCAGCATGGAAAGCCGCCATTTTGTGACTAAGGCTGACACGTGCAAGCAAGTTAGAGCCTTCAAAAGTGAATGAATGAATAGCACACAACAATAAATACACCCTGTTTTGCCCTCATATTCTCACCTACTCCCGCAAATATACCCCATCCATACTCCCACTCTCTCACACAATCACTTCTCCATTTAGTCTCAGTTAATCCGTATATGTCCACTTTTGCCCCATCAAGGGCCTGGAAAATTTCTCTCTTTCACCTTATCATTCACACCCCTTACATTCCATGTTGCAAGCTGAACTATGCCCTTCGTCAGGTCATTGGTCACCCTCTGTTTGTCCATCCTGGTCCAAGTCTTCTTGTTTGTATTTCTAGTTAGTTGTTTCCCAAGGAGGGGCACTAACCCTCCATCAACCCACTTGTTGACACATAGAGAACGCAGTAACCATACAACTAAATAATGCCAATAATGAAGTGATGTGGAGCCTCCTATTGTACCCCTGTTAAAAAGGTGGAGAAAGGCAAATGTCAAGTCATTCAGAAACCAAACCTCCATACTCTTCCCTGCACCTCACTGCACCAAAGCACTGCCCACCACAAGGGAACGATACTTCACGGACGGGACAGCCCTACAGGGACAAACGCTTGCCTGTGGTTGAAGGGTCTGCTTGGCCAGAGAGGCTGGGACTGCTCAACAACATTAACAAACGATCCAGCCATCTCTTGTAGCTGTATGTTGCACCACCTCCAATTGCAAAATAAATAAATAATAAATAAATAATGACAATACTCAAACCCTAAACTGAATGCTTGAACATCTCTCCTTTTGCAACCAAGGCTACACTTCATAAATATATGCATGGTGCCCTGGAAGGAAAGGGCATAACTTTAGAAAATGATAGATCAGGGAATTCTAAGCAAAAATTATTATATCAACACGTGTTTATATCCAAGGGATGGTTGGGGCTGATTGCTCATTTAATGCCACTCAGGAATAAGTGAGGCTGGTCACTCTCATCTTAAATGTCAGGACCAACTGCCCAGCCCCTGGCTCCAACGCTCCTCATGGGGCAATGAAGGACTGGATGATGGATGTCCAAATCTCAACCTTTACAGAGCTACAATTACCGATTGCCAAATGAGTGAAAATGGTCCCTATTAATGTGCCCATAAGGCCTTAAGTAACTGTAGCTCTGCAATGACTTAGATTTGGACACATTTTGATATAACATTTTTTGCTTAGAATTCTCTCATCTATCACATCCTAAAGCTATGCCCTTTCCTCCCAGGACACCCTGTATATGAACACCAACCACCACAGTCATCCAAAAGATACTGTACACCCAAACACCATCTTTCATGAATTCCCACCACACATTTATCCCAAACTCTGCCCTTCCCAGAATGATGCAAGCTCATTTAGTTTAACTATGATGTGGGTACCACCCTTTTTGCTTCACAAGCTATACAGAATGCAATCTGCAACAATTCACTATGGCTTCACTGTAATGTGGGGACTGATACTATAACACCCTCACCTCATGCACCTTATTCTCACCACACAATCCTTCAGCATTATCTCACCATATCTCTGGGAGTGTCCAGCTCAAGTGGCATATTTGCTGCAGTCCAATAGGCTCACATCCAGATGAGCCTTGGGCCACAACAACAACAACAACTGTGCAGATCCAACAATTCTGGTTCAGATTGGATTCTGAAGTCATGCCTAAACTTTTCTCACTGCAAAAGTGAAGTAACTGCACAAGTTATGGTCCTTCTATTTCTTATTACTGTAATTTCAATACAAGCTGAATAAAGGACTTGGTTTATAAAAGAAAATTTTGTAAAAATTACCTGTGTGTTGCCGTCGAGGCTGCGAAGCTGCTGTTTCCTGATGTTTGTACATATCATACTGCGAAGTACCATAGGGTACAGCTTTCCGAGATGATATGAAGTCACTACTCTGCAGTGCTTGAAAGCTTGGTGGTGCTGAAACTTTCTGCGAAGATGCAGATGAGTAGCTCAGATTACCAATATCTTGCAGGACCTTCCTCTGTTGTAATCTTGCAACAAGCTGGTTCAATGAGGTAGAAGTATTCAAGCCAGGCATATCAGTTTCATCTGCAGCAGGTGATGGCAAACTGCTGTAGAAAGAAGGCTGGGCTGTATCCCACGTGCTGTTTGTCTGGGTTGAGAATGGCTGGTAGTTCTGTTGGTTGAAGGTTGTAGTATCTCTCTGGTCTGGTAGGAGTGGGCCATTATCAGACTTACTGTCTCCAAGTACACTAGGGAAGTTTGGACACATATTCTCTTCATTTCCTGTTCTAGCCATTATATCATTGGTGCAAAACTGCTTATCACTTCCTAAGGAGCCTAAAGAAAACATATCTGTTGAGTTCTGGGCAGCTGACAAATAAGTCTGAGATGTTTCCCAGAGACTCTTCTGCTGTGAATCCAAGCTACCTCTGGACGTGCATAGTTCTTTATTCCAGGAATCAAAATCTAGTAGCTGTGGTTGAGTGTTCTTTGGAGTTACATCATGTTCACTTATAGACACATCCTCTCTTGTAAAACATGGTGAGCTTGTAAATGATGGAAAACTAATGTCCATACCCTCCTCAGAAAATTGACTCCAGAGAGGACTGGTAAATCTGGGAGCACTATCAGTGTCCTTGTTTCGTTCTGGTGCTGACTGGCCCCATGGCAAGGACCTGAAATATATCTCTCAGTTACAACTAGGACAAACATGACTAAGCATGGGTGACAGTAATACATTACACAATATAATGAGTGATGGGGTATTATCATAACAGTGGGGTAATGTCAGCACTTAAAAAAAAAAAAAAAAAAAAAAAAAAAAAAACATGTCTTATACCAATAATGACTGTGTTCCCTATGATGAAAGTTTAAGCCTCAAACCAATTTTGAGTTTGTTAGGTTACAGACCTCTGGCTGATGAGAGGAAGTATAAGAGACATCCCGAAGACTGAAAATTGTACTTGGAAATAAGTCTGGGTGTGGCACCCAGACAAACCACCTGGTTCAAACCTGTATTCCTCCTGTATGCTATGGAATCTATAAGGTAACTTTTGACCATAAATACTTGACTAATATCTGGTAACATATGGACTTATTAGCCTTTTCCTGAGGTGGGGTAATATCAGAATACAGGTATACCCCAGTTTAACAATGTAACTGGTTAGGTAAAACCCCACTGTTAGGTGGCGTATCGTATATCGGGGTACTTTTAACCCCTAAAGTCCTAATCGCATCAATTGAAGCGATTTGAGTTTTATGCCAAAATGCCTAATCGCAGCAACTGAACAGGGCCTGTAAAAAACTGCTGAGCACTTGCTCCACCCCAATTATGACGTACATGGCTTCAGGCCAATAAGAACTCGCCCCTGATGTGGCGTGAGGGGGGATCGGACCAACCCTGGCAGTGGGGGGGCACCCCCCCTCTTAGCCGCCTCCATGCCACCCTCTATTCCACTCCCTCACTCCCTCCTTGTCCCCTATCACTCTCCCACCCCTTCACGCACCTGCATCTCTCCTCCCACCACCACCTGCATCCCTTCTCACCCTCTCTTGCCCCTTCTCCCTCCCTGCTAGCCTTGCCCCCCCCAACAACCCCACCTTATCCCTCCCTCCTTGTCCCTCACTACCCTTCCAACCCCCAACAGACCCCCAAGAGTTATCAGGCCTGATGTACGTACTTGTTTCATATTATTTCAACTTCTTCCCAAATATAGGCTACATCTAGCCTCGCTCCCCCCCAAACCCCACCCCATCCCTCCCTCCTTGTCCCTCACTACCCTTCCAACCCCCAACAGACCCCCAGGAGTTATCAGGCCTGATGTACGTACCAGTTTCATATTATTTCAACTTATTCCCAAATATACATCTAGCCCCATCCCCCTCCCCCAAACCCCACCCTATCCCTCCCTCCTTGTCCCTCACTACCTTTTCAACCCCCAACAGACCCCCGAGAGTTATCATGCCTGATGTACGTACCTGTTTCATATTATTTCAACTTCTTGCCAAATATACATATACAGTAATTACACCTCAGTCTGTTCATTTCTCACATCGTACCTACCAGTTTCCGTACGTACATAGGTGGAGAATGCTATTTTATGTTGTACTACATACGACGCATCTTTTTTTTTTTTTTTTTTCATTCTCCCTACCTTCCCAGATTAGTATGTCTGATTAGTCTCCGTCTCTGAGGAAACATTTACTCTGGGCAAACACAACCGCCAGCCCTTCGTGGTCAACTTATCTGCCTGTTTGTTAGTTAGTTAGTTAGTGTGTTAATTAGGGAGTCACTGCACATAACAAATAACTCATGATTCAGTGCATTGCATACTTTTTGCTCTAATTCTTTTCAACCCAATAGGTTGAGGCTGCTTATAGCTATTACTTTCGTTCCAAGTTTTGTATACGTCTCTTTTCTCCTCAACGTTGCATTATGAACACACAACGCTACGTGCGACAATGTTGGTTAACATTTTTTTTTCCCCTTCCTTCACAATGAACACAGCTACGTGCATGTATGTTTCATGATTGACTACTGATTACTTATTTTTATGAATTCCTTTGTATTTTACCCATGTGTTCCTGTTATCTGGCATGTCAGTCAGGGTCAGCCCAGGGTATCATGACTGTGATTAGCACCAGCAAGGTGCGAACGTTTCCCACAACACATCTAGGTGTGGTTACTTCCAGTGTACTTGAAAGGCAATGCATTGCATATGTTTACCTTACTTCTGTTATAATTGGCCACCAGATTGTACGGGGCTCTGTACTTTTCATTATTTTCATCCGAAATACTGTGTACATCTCTTTTCTCCTCAACGTTGCGTTATGAACACACAATGCTATGCGCGACAATGTTGGTTTATTTTATTTTTTTTTTCACTTCCAAGTACCACCAAGGCCTTGTAGGCCTACTCCCCATACTAGTTACCTCCCCACACCTACATACACACCTGTTTTCATGGTAGATTAAGCAACGTTGGGTCTGGTTAGTACTTGGATGGGTGACCGCCTGGGAACACCAGATGCTGTTGGCATAACGTTCTCCCTACGTGTCAAGTGGGGTTGGAGGAGGATTAGTGCCCCTCCCTGTAAAACAATTAACTCTAAGCCCTTGGCCACCCCGTTTGGGATACATGGTATCTGGCAATGAATGAATGAATGTTTCAGAACACATTGAAGTGCTTTTTTTTCATGTGAAAAGCTGGTTGTTTCCAACCCCCGTGCCTAGAGGCCTACTCTCCACAGCCTACTTTATCTCCCCACAGCCTAGTAATCTCCCTACACCTACATACACCTGTTTTCATGGTTGGTGTGACAAAACAATTTGAAATGACCTGTTTCAGTAAGAAAAATATGTAGTTTCAGTAAGAAAAATATGTAATCAAAATTTTGAGGGGTAACTATCATAAACTTTTTTTTTTACTTTGACGCGCAATTGTGCGGTAACCATTAGGCCTACGGGGGTACGGATTGCGTTGTCAGGTGTGTAAATTCTTCCTCTTTAGCCAGAACATGGTCAATTTGCCCTTGGTGAAAGTCGCCAAACCCGAAATAATTGCGGTCTTTAGGGGTTAACACATAAAGTAATGGGAAGCGTTTATCAGCTTGGGTTTCCCCCCAAACCAAATCCAAAACCCACCCAAATGAGCCCAAAAACAAATTTAAAGCCAATCTAAATGGCCTAACAGCTGTAAAAGTAGCTAACCTAAGCCTAACACCTGTAAATAACTCCCTAACAACCAACAAATAAAATCTGAAAATTGTCAAATATGTCTGGAAAAAATCAAACTTAGTAAACTGTACCCCAAAATAACAATGTTCACCCCATCTATGATTAAAACACATTAATCTATGTCTAAAAATGGTTTATAAATCAACCTATACACAATTTTAGTCTACAATACCATCAAAATCAGTATTTAAAAAAAAAAAAAAAAAAAAAGTTAAACTGGGGTTTGGCCATTGTTAGGTGGGGTATGGTGGTACAGTGAGTCCTCAATATACTGTACAAAAGGGATAGGGACCCAAAAAAAGCTTTTGTAATAAGAAATTTCGTATATCGGAACGATTTTCCCCATTGAAATATACTGTACACAGAAATGGGGGGATGTGTTCCACAACCCCCTCTGACACCCCACCTAAACTTTACCTCTCCTATTTTGAAGTAATTTTTTTTTTTTTTTTTTTTTTAAATAATAGAACAGAGGAAGGAAAAACAAATTAATAAAAAAGCAAAACAAATCCATGCACCAGATTACTGGTGTCCGCTGTTCATAAAATATCTGTAACAGTTAGACTTGAACAGCAATAGGTTGAAGTCTGGAAGGAAACATCTCTGGGGAAGCGAGTTCCAGAGAGATGCAGTTCGGGGAATGAAAGAATTCTGATAGGCAGAAGTTCTGCAGTATGGCTGAGTGACATTCCAGTCATGAGCGCTGCCAGCTGCCTGTGTAGCACAAGGAAAGGCATGGAAAGGTGGCACCATGGACGCAACTTTGTCTAAGCATTTGCTATAGAAATATCTGTAAAATAACGCAAGGGAGGCAACATTCCTTCTTACTTGTAGGGGAGGTAGTTTATTTGTAATAGCAGGGTTATTAATAATTCTAACAGCTTTGTTCTGAAATTTGTCTACCTGTTTTAATGCAACCTCTCCACATCTGCTCCACAAGGGGGAGCAGTATTCAAGCTGAGAGCGCACATGACTCTTATAAATTATAACTAACTGCTCGTCAGTGAAGAAGTTACAGACTCTGTACAATAATCCAAGTTTCTTTGAGGCGGTTTTAGCAAGTGATCTGACATGAGAGGTCCAGCTGAGGGCACTGTTAAGCGAGACGCCAAGAATTTCAATACTTTTGGAAATGGGAATATTTGCAGCATTGAAGGTAATATACGATTCTGGCAATACCTGCCCATTTGTAAATTGTATATATTTAGTTTTACTAGCATTAAATGAGACAAGGTTGTTTTGTCCCCATTCACTGATTGTGGATAAGTCTTGATTTAAAGAGATGGCTGTACTGAGATGAGAGTTAGAGTTATCGGACTTTGTAAATGGATGTCTGAGTGTGAATGAACTATGAAGTTTGAATCATCTGCATATGAATGGATGGGATTGTGGGTGACAGATAAAAGATCATTAATATGAACGAGGAACAGGGTTGATGCCAGAACTGATCCCTGCAGCATGCCGGCATTAACTGGGTGGAAAGTGGAATATACATCATCTACTTTTACTCTTATTTTTCTATTGCTGAGATATGAGGAAATCAAAGGAACAAAAGAGTATAGTCCATAGCAAGGGAGTTTGGACAACAGGGAACTGTGCCACACTCTGTCGAAAGCTTTAGAAATATCCAGGGCTACTGCATGAGTTTCTCCATGTAGGTCAACTGATTGATGGATGGTATGAGTTAGGAGATTGAGTATCTCAATGGTGGATCATTCTTGGCGAAAACCATATTGTCTATCACTAATTAAGTTGTTGAATTCAAGATGTTTAACTATGTGCTTATTAATTACAGTTTCAAAAACCTTACCAAGAGAAGATGTGACAGCTAGTGGTCTGTAATCAGAGGGGTCAGAGGAACTTCCTTTCTTTGGAATTGGGTGGATATTGGCTTCTTTCCACGAATTAGGGAATGAAGAAGTACATATGCATAGTCTGAATAATTTTGCAAGAACAGAGGCAAGTTCTGGGAAACACTTTTTCAAAACAATTGGCGGAATTCCATCTGGGCCTGTAGATGTAGAGAACAAGGTGCCCATTTTCTTGTACACCTCCTTTTTCTTGGTCACAGTCCCAGTGGTGGAAGCTGCAAGGCCTAAAGCACGACCAACATCAGAGACTCCCTGCCCCTCCTTGTGGCGTCTTATAATTTCCAATTTCCTCTCCAGAGCTAGAGTATGGCAGGGCTCTTGCTAAATGCCAATGGTTGTGAGTTATTTGGCTCCTAAGGTTTCAGATTTACATGCCAAATAAATTTTTAGTAGCCAAACTGACTACGAACCGAAATATTTTATGAGCAATAAATTATTTATTTACACACCGTGATGATTAGAATCATATAATAAGGTTTTGAACATTCACAGTGGCCACAAGGAAAGACTTAATAATCAATCACAACGTTCTTTTTTGTTCATTTAAGTGAGATTTAATTATTTTGTTGTTTACTGGGTTTTGAAGTGGATGTGTATTCTCCTTGCCAAAAGGTGACTGGCATGTAAAATTTGTTTGCTGAAGGGAAAAAATACTCACATTTGTGAGCTGTGGCTCGCCAAACAAGAGCCCTGCATGGTGCTGCTGCTTCTTTGCAGCAGGCTCCCCCAATGCTGGAGATGATGCAGGGCGCTTGGGAGGCATTTCTAAACAGTACGAAAAGGTGCAGAGATACGAAACTATCCTCACGTACAGCAAAGCTGCAAGGAGGGACATGGACTCGGCTCGAGGACATTTCACCATGAAGTCAATTCGCCATCAAAACATGGACGATTCCTCATCAAGACAATTCGCACCCAAGACGATTCCCCGTCATTCTATAAATATACTTAATATTAACTGATTAATACTATAATAACAAATTTCATGGGGAACTATCAGGGTCTATGTTCATTCAACGGCATAGGATTTGGATGTTATTTATAATCTGCACTAGTAGTCAATTGAGGCGTCTGGCAATAGTTTGATAGATAGACTTGTAGTCAATAATTAACTTGCTTCTGCCTCGCTGTAGTTGACTTTCATTAATAATCTGGCGTCTCCCATAGCTGTCTTCAGTAATTTTTATTGTACTGTAATTTTTGGATGCAGTCGGTTGAGATTGATTGACAAGCTGAGAATGAAGACATAATATGAAGATTATTTGTATAATTTTAGAGTACGTCGATCGTTCACTTGAGGTTTATAGGCACTTGTATAAATGCCAGTGTCTCATATGTAGCCTTATGTTAAAGGATGAAGTGAAACATCGTACATCACCTGATTCACGTTTCAATATACAGTATTTAAATTTTTTTCCGTTAATGCCAACTATTTGATGCCATATTTTACATTTATTATAAAAAGAATAAACCACCATCACCTTTATAACTTATATAAATAGAAAACTAATATAATATACTGTACTTGCTAAATAAACTGATATGTAAATAAATGACGGAGAATTGACCTGACGGCGAATTGTCACGAAACCGTGGACTCAACTGAGAAGCGTGCGAAAAACTGTTTACCAGAGAGGGGTTAGTTCATTTCCTCCTCGCAAGTGAGTGCCCATTTTGAATTTTTCGTATTTCCTTTCGTATCGTTTTCGTATAATTGAGACAGATACTTTCGTATTGTGGAATCTGTCCTATATTCATAATTTTCGTAATATCAAAAATTTGTACTTCGGATTTTCATTTATCAAGGACTCACTGTATTTCCATCCCATCATTAAGCTGAGGTATCGCATCTAGGGGTATCATATATCGAGGTATTATTGTACCTGGAGGGGCGATAACAGCACCTGCTTAAATAATGAATTTCTGCTAGTGGGGGCTGAATTAAGTGCTCATGACTGATTAGTACTAATTTGTAAACTTGTTTACATATAGTACTTACATATATTCATATGGTACTTAAATATTTACATACCCTGATATTTATTCATGCAAAGTATACCCATCTTTTCAGATTGGGGATGGTATGTGTCTTGTGTGGGGGCTGAATTAAGTGCTCATGACTGATTAGTACTAATTTGTAAACTTGTTTACATATAGTACTTAAATATTTACATATGGTACTTGCATATTTACATACCCTGATATTTATTCATGCAAAGTATTCCCATCTATTCAGATTGAGCGTGGTATTGTCTTGTGTATATACTCCAGACCCTGCCAAGTGCCGAATGCAGTACACCAATAAAGCCAAGGATGCTGTGTTGAAGGCTACTGATGATGGGATGCCCATCACTCAGGGGGCAAAAACCTACAATATTCCAAGATCCACACTAAGTGATGCATGAAATGGGAAATAACAGACTGGGAAATCAGAAGCTAAACCCGCACTGACAGCTCATGATGAACTTATAATTACCCAACATCTACACACCATTTCAAACTCTGGGTATCCTATGGATTCCATAGATCTCACGTTGCTTGCCAAGTCTTACCTTGAACAAGCTGGCTGCAATATTCCAGCTACGTGGTAGCAACCATCATCCACTCACTTGAAGGACTCCTGCCTACTTTCTCCTTCACCTTTATCATTCTCTTTCTGTGTCTGCTCTCCTCTCTTCCTATTTCTCCCATCTTTCCTGTTGCTTTTTACTACTCTTCTTTCCTTTTCTGATGGCTACACATTGAGTGTCACGCCTAACAGTTTCCTGTAAGCCAGGAAACCATTCTCTACACTGAATGGTAACCATAAAACCAACCCATATGTGTTTCCTACATGTCAACAAGTGGGTTGGTGGAAGGTTAGTGCTCCTCCCCATAAAACCGCTAACTCAAAATCAAATGGCCATCCCTTACAGGATTATGTATGACTACAGACAGACACTGATACATTAAAAACAACCTTCCTGGCATCTAATGGTTTCGTAATTTTATGGACTGGAATAAAACTCTACTGAGCAACAAACACTGGTAAAACATTTCAAGGAAACTTGCTTTTGTAAGTGTGGAAGAAATCCAGAAGTAATTCAACAACCTACAAAAGACTAAAAGAAATGTCCTAACAAGTAATACCACCAACTATGATGAAACCAGCTTAACTGATGACCTTAAGGAACAGAAAATGATTTTCAGGTGTGAAGTCAAACACCCTGAAAGAGTAATGAACACATCAAAGATGTCTACATCTCTGATGCTTGCTTGTGCAGCCAATGGGCATATTCTCCCTCCATATGTGGTGTATAAGGCTGTAAATCTGCATGAAAGCTGAATCACTGGTGGCCCTGTTGGAACCAAGTATAACAACACGAAGTTTGGGTGCTTTGATGATCTTGCATTCTGCAAGTGGTTCTGTCTCCCTTTCATGATGATGCTGCCAGCACAGGAAACAAAAGTCTTCATTGGTGACAACTTGCCCAGTCATTTTAATGCCAAGATACTGGACTTCTGCCAAGAGTATAACATCAAGTTTGCATTTTTTCCACCAAATTCAAAACATCTATTGCAACAACTGGATGTGGCAATGTTTGCACCATTCAAGGCTGATTGGCACAAAGTGCTACCTGACTGCATGAATTCTACCTTTGCAAAATGGTATGCACATTACCCAAGACTATTTTCCCATATCTGTTAGTAAACTCATGTAAAATCTAGAATGCATGAGCACATATACAAAATCTGGCTTCACGGCTTGTGGAATACATCTCTTCAATCCAGAATGTGTGTTAGTCAAAGTCAAGCATATTTTGGGTCCACAGAAAGAAGCTGGAGCACAGAGCCTCGTTTCCCAGGTTTTTTTGGATCGTCTGACACAGACTTGCCCACAAACCACTCATAAGCATTTAAGGAAGTCATTTAAATGCCCAGGGACTCCAGTAAGCATTGACATTTTAGCAGGAACATCAGAGGGCCATTACAAAAAAAAGATCGCCAAAAGGACACAAGATCATGAGGAAAGGACAGAGAGTGATAATGAAGATGATCTGGTGATCACTGAATTAATACAAGAGTCAGAAAAGGAATCACTTGTATCAGCAGCAGTGTCTGATGTCCAAGCCAAGAAGACAGAGGTAAAACTAGCAACACAGGGAATACAACAACAAAGAGTGAAGACTGTATAGTGATCACAGATTTGGAATTAAAGGAAGGGGACCACGTGCTGACAGTATTCAACTACAAGTGCCAGAGGCCTACACGTTACACAGGGCGGATTCTGAAGAAGAACAATGAGGAAGATGACCTATACAGTACAATCCCATTTATCCGGTGTCCACAAAAAGGGGATTATCAGACAACTGGGAAAATTTACAGCAAATATAAAAATAAAAATACATTATAACAATGTATGCCACCATGCCCATCCCTCCATGGGATAGTCACGTGTCATGTACAACTGGTTGAAGTCGGGCAAAATGAAGTGAAGGCATTTCCAGTCAAGGTTGTTTCCTAGTTAATCCTCTTCCCAGCCCTCCTCCCCCCTCTTTCCCCTCCTCTAATTCTGTCACCCTCCATAACCCCACAAGTCACCAGTCTGTTTACCACTGCCAGTCAATAAACAAGAACCCTCGCTGATGTAGTGTCGTGTTGTGATAGAATATTTGTACACTTGAGATGCCTAAAATGCAAACTAATCTTAAGCACATTGTGCTTACCTTGAAGCAGAAGCTGGACAAATGCAACAGACCTGAAAATGACGAACATTTATAAGACACTGATAACATAACTAAACTGAAAACTAACTAAAAATATGAACAAGGAGCCTCGGACCAGGACATACCAAAAGGTGATGACTAAGGACCGAACAAAGGACATGGTACGGACTGGGACATGGAATGTAAGGGGTGCAAATGATGAGGTGAAAGAGAGAGAGACTGTCCAAGTGCTTGAGGGTGCAAAACTAAATGCAGAGGTTAGAATGTGAGAGAATGGGAGTATGGATGCGGTATATAAGCAGAAGTGGGTGAGAATGAGAGGCCAAATGAAGGAGTGTCTATTGTTGTGTGCAAGAGATGGATGGAAAATATAAGAGAGTATGGATCAGGTGGCTCAAGGATTGTGTGGGTAAGATTGAAAGTTGGAATGCAAACGTGGGAGATTGTCTGTGTGTATGCGACAATGCAAGATCATGCAAGTAATGAGAAAGAAGAATTCTGGACAAATGTGGAAGTGTGCATGGAAAAGTTTGAAATGAATAAAAGAGTGTTTTTGTTTGGACACATGCACGGAAAAGTAGGGAATGTGAAAGTGGATGGAGTAACTGGTGAGTGGAGTGTGCCTGCAAAAGTGGATGAGAATGGCAGTACTCTATTGTATTGGACATTTGTGCCAGGAGGGGGTTGGTGACAGCAAATACCCTCTTTAGACACAAAATGATCCACAGGTATACATGGTGAATGATGAGAAGGGTGGGTGGTGAATTGAATGAACGGAAGGCAATGTTTGATTATGTGTGTGTGGATGACAGAATGAGAAGGTGTGTAATGGATGCAAGAGCATCTAGAGGTTGGGGGAGTGGACCACTGCTTGGTGGTGGTGAAAGTCAAGGTTCAAATGAAATGGAGGAATAGAAGAATGGAAGGACAGGAGAAAGTAGTTTATACAAGGAGGATAGAAAGGCTGCAAGAGGATGGAGAAAAGGCAGGATATAAGAAAGAAGTGGAGAGGTGATTAGACAAATATGATTTGGAGCAGACGGGATATGTGGAAGGTGTGTGCAAGATACCGACAGAAGAAATCTGTGCAGCACGTGAGGTGGTGTGCAGGGTGAAAAGAAGACAAAAGGGGATGCAAGGAACAGCATGGTGGAATGAAGAAGTGAGACAGGCTGTGGCACAAAAGAAGAAAGCATATAGTGGGTGGATGAGGAAGGGGGCATGGAGGAAGTGGAGAGATGGAAGAGAGAGTTATAAGGTGTGTAGAGGAAGAGAAAGGTGAAAAAATTAATGAGAGAGTAAGAAGAGAATGGATGAGGTAACTGGAAGGAATTTGAGTGTAAAGTGGAGGGAATGTACAAAACTGTTCTGGAAAGAGGTAAAGAGAGTTAGACAAGGTGCTAAAGAAGTTAGTCGGGGAGTGAAAGATAAATATGGTTGATATCTAGTGGAATAGGGAGAAAAAGTGGGTGGAAAAGGGAGAAAAAGTGAGTGGAAAGGGGAGAAAAAGTGAGTGGAAAGGGGAGAAAAAGTGAGCAGATAGAGAGAACACTTTAAGGATATTCTGAACATAAAGAATGAAAGTAATGTGATTATAAGTGGCTGCGGGATGGCTGGGAGAAGGAGGCATATGACAAGAGAGGAAGAAATCAGCAGGATGCGAGTTGTGGATGCAATGAAGAAAATCAAAATGGGGAAAGCCACACGAATTGATGGAATGTGTGGTGAAATGCTGAAGCATGGGAGGGAGATTGTAGTAGAATGGATGTGGAAGATGTGTAGATTGGCCTGGGAGGAAGATAGAGTCCGGGAGGATTGGAAGTTAGGTATTATTATTCCCTTGTACAAAGGAAAGGGAGAAAAAGAAGAGTATGGTAATTATAGGGGCATTTGTCTTCTTAGTGCAACAGGAAAAGTATATGGCAAGATACTTACTGACAGAGTTGGGGAAATAACAGAGGAATTAGTTGGAGAAGAACAGGGAGGCTTTAGGAAGGGAAGAGGTTGTGTAGATCACATATTCATTCTTAGGTCATTAGTGGAAAAGCTTCTAGAGAAGAGAAAGAAGTTGTATGCAGCCTTCCTGAGTTTGGAGAATGCATATGATTGGGTGGATAGACAAGGAATGTGGAAAGTATTAAGAGTATATGAAGTAAATGGGATGTTGAATGCCATGAAGAGTATGCTTGAAGAGGCTAAGGCTGCAGTCTGTGTGGATACTGTACTGAATTAATTTTTCTGTTTGAATGTTGGATTGAAACAGGGATGTGTCATGTCTCCATGGTTGTTCAATTTGTATATGGATGGGGTTATAAAAGAGATATAAGATAGGGCAGTGGATACTGGAGTGGCCCTAATGAGAGAAGGCAGTGTTTGGAAACTCCCTCTACTGTTGTTTGCAGATGATACTGTATTGTTAAGTGAAGATGAAGGGTAGCTGCATGGCTTGGTGAATGAGCTGGAGGAGTATGTAAGAAACAGAAAATAAAGGTAAATGTAGGGAGGAGTAAAGTTATGGTTTTCGAGAGAAATGAAGTCTCTGAATGTACAGTGAGGATGTATGAAGACGAAATGGAAATGTGAGTGTGTTTAAGTACTTGGGTCATGTGATGAGTAAGGATGGAAGTTTAGAGGATGAAGTGCTTGAAAGGGTACAACAAGGGAGAAAGGTGCTGGTTATTTGCAAGAGTAATAAGAAACAGGGAAGCAAGCATGGAAGCAAAAAAAAAAAAGTCACTGTAGGACAGTACTGCAATACCAACTCGAATGTATGGAAGTGAAGCTTGGACCTTGTTGGAGGGACACAAGTCAAGAGTGAGAGCAGTGGAAATGAGTTATCTGAAGGGAGCATGTGAAGTCACATGGAGACAGACTGACAAATGAGGAAGTGAAGGAGTGTTGTGATGTGGATGCAGATGTGATAGAAAGCATTAGCAGAAATACACTGAGATGGTCTGGCCATGTGGGGAATATGGAGAGCGATAGACTGACGAGGGGAGTGTATGTGAGTGACAGGGTTGCCAGGTGCACGCATTTCACGCCAGATTGGGCAAGTTTGGAAGATGATTTGCACTTAAATTTGAACGGCTGCACGTTGCGTTTTTTTGGGCGATTTTGTGTTATGGATACGATGTTCATTAAAAAAAAAAAAAGTAAGAAAACATGGCGTATGCTTGGTGTACGAATATGACTCAGTAATCCTTACCCTGCCACTCCCCTAATGCATTGTGAAGCCTCAGCTAATTAGCATCTCTACCTGACCTGCTTTTCCATGATCCCAAGTGTGTGTGTGTGTGTGTGTGTGTGTGTGTGTGTGTGTGTGTGTGTGTGTGTGTGTGTGTGTGTGTCATTTTGCTGTGGGTGGTTTTTGGGGGCATTTTCAGGATGGATTGGGTGCTAACAAGACCCACCGACCTGGCAATACTGGTGAGTGAGGTGGAGGGGGGATGAGGGAGGGGGTGGCCAAGGATGGGATGAAGGAACGGAGTGATACCAACTCTAACGTATGGAAGTGAAGCTTGGACGTTGTTGGAAGGACACAAGTCAAGAGTGAGAGCAGTGGAAATGAGTTATTTAAGAGGAGCCTGTGGAGTCACATGGAGAGACAGGCTGACAAATGAGGATAAAAAGGAGCGTTGTGGTGTAGATGTGGATGTGATAGGAAGTGTTATGAGGAACACACTGAGGTGGTTTGGCCATGTGGAGAGGATGGAGGGTGAAAGACTGACGAAGAAAGTGTATGTGAGTGAGGTGGAGGGGGGAAGAGGGAGGGGGAGGCCGAGGATGAGATGGAGGGATGGGGTGGAGAGGTATATGAGAGAGGGGGGTGTGAGTTGGGAGCAGGGCAGTGAAATGGCGGGGGACAGGGCGACTTGGAGGCGATTTGTTTGTGGCCACCCCAAACGGGATTGAGGCATCTGGCAATAGATAGATAGGGGGAGGCGGTGGCTCAAGGGGGAGGCGGTGGCTCAATCGGTAGAGAGTTTGCCTTCAGTCCTCAGGGACCCGGGTTCAAATCCCGCTGAGGCAGGGAACAGTTTAAGGATTTGAATTTCATAAAATCAGACTTTACTGATCTACCAGAAGGCCCGCTGACATGTCGTAAAAATACCCCCGCTAATACCAATACACCAGTCCTGTATGAGACAGCCCTAGCATGTATTCAGTATGGACGGTGGGTGTTAGTGCCGAAGTGGTGACATGCAGAGGTGTGTGGTACGTAGGAGGACTACCGGGCCTTGAAAGCAGGCTGTGAAGCCTATGCCCAGAGTCGGTCACATTTAAAAAAAAAAAAAAAAAAAAAAAAATAGATATTTGTCATTCTTCTCTGTGTATTTTCGAACGATTTTATATCCATTCCTACATGTTGCTACTACAGTGCTAATGTCCGTCACTGATGTACAGTACAATTAGCACCAGAATTATAACGACCACCCTGTTCCTCCACTACATCTGCCTCTTTGTCTGAAGTCCTCACACCCTTTACCAAGCCTGCCCAACCCAACCCTGATCTCATAATTACTGATGAAGCAAAGCTCTCCCTCTACCCCATCAGCCACTTCATACCTTCTGTACTATCCTCTCTCTCTCTCTCTCATCCATATTAAAGCCCATTGTCTCCACTCATCCTCTTATCCCCCTACCCTTCCCTGAAGAGCAATTGTCACCTCCTTGTAAATGTTACACAGGCGCAGCCATCTGACCCTCTCTAACCTGACCCTACCCTTCTTTGGTCTGACTTTCCGACCGCCACCTATTACTACTACTACTACTACTACAACTACTAATACTACCACACACACACACACATACCTCTACAGGTTAATAACACTCCCAAGACTGATGGAGGAGAGGTGTGTGTGTGTGTGTGTGTGTGTGTGTGTGTGTGTGTGTGTGTGTGTGTGTGTGTGTGTGTGTGTGTGTGTGTCATTTTGCTGTGTGTGCTTTTTGGGGGTGTTTTCAGGATGGATTGGGTGCTAACAACACCCACCGACCTGGCAATACTGGTGAATGAGGTGGAGGGGGGGTGAGGGAGGGGGTGGCCAAGGATGAGATGAAGGAATGGAGTGGAGAGGTGTATGAGAGTGGGTGGTGTGAGTTGGGAGCAGGGTGGCAAAATGGCAGGGTACAGGGTGATGTGGAGCCAATTTGTTTGTGGTCACCCCTTACAGGGTTAAGGTATCTGGCAATAGACAGATAGATAGACAGATAACATAATTTAACATGGGAAATTCCACGATTTATGGTATCATGTTCCAAGTTCAAGAAATTTTTTGTGAAAAGCAATAAACCCACTGAAAAAAGAGGCATACAGTAATCCCTCATTTATCCAGACATAACAGAGCCAAAGGCAAGTCTGGATAGTGGCAACATCCAGATAATGAACACTATTCCCCTACCACAACCTGACCCTACCTATACCCACCTCCAACCTATACCTAACTTATTTGTTCAGGACCTATGCTGAATTTGGCAGCGTTTTCCAGTCATTCAGGTATATTTAGACATCAAAACACACATAGGGATGTCTAAAGTAATGATCAACACCTTTTTAGACATCAAAACACACATAGGAATATCCAAAGTACTGATAAACACCAAGAAAACCATAAAAAAAAAAAAACATTGAAAACCAAGAAACACCCTACCTATACAACACTGTATATACAGTACCCCTCCTAATTTCGGTACTATTTTCAGGTCCATCTGCCACATTTAGACATCAAAACACATATAGGAATATCCAAAGTAATGCTAAACACTAAGAAAACCATGAAAGAAAACCACTGAAAACCAAAAAACACCCTACCTCTACACAACTGTATGTACAGTGCCCCTCCTAATTTGGGACTGTTTTCAGGTCAATCTGCCACATGCAGACATCAAAACACACATAGGAATATCCAAAATAATGCTGAACACCAAGAAAACCATTAAAAAAAAAAAAAACACTGAAAGCCAAAAAACACCCTACCTATACACGACTATGTACAGTACCCCTCCTAATTTTGGTATTGTTTTCTGGTCAATTTACCATATTTTGACATAAAAACACATATAGGAATAACCAAAGTAATGCAAAACACCAACAAAACCATTAAAAAAAAAACACTGAAAACCAAAAAACACCCAACCTATACATGGATGTAGGTACAATACCCCTCCTAATTTTTGCACTGTTTTCAGGTCAATCTGCCATATGTAGACATCAAAACACACATGATTATCCATATTAATGCTAAACATCATGAAAACAATGCATAAACAACAATTACCCACAAAAAAAAAAATGATGAGTTTGAAAATTTGTCTGTGATGAGTGATTGCTCCTGGGACTAAAAAAAAAAAAAAAAATCCACGGCCAAATATGCCACCGTAAATTAATTATATTGGTATAAATCGTACACCATCATCTTCGCTGGTGTTTACACTATAAGATGAGCTAATGAAAACACATAAAACTGACAGGAATAAAGTGTTTGAGTAAAACTTCTACCTATCTATCTATCTATTGCCAGATGCCTTAATCCCGTACGGGGTGGCCACAAACAAATCACCTCCACGTCACCCTGTCCCCTGCCATCTCACTGCTCTGCTCCCAACTCACACCCCCCTCTCTTATATACCTCTCCACTCCATCCCTCCATCTCATCCTCAGCCTCCCCCTCCCTCTCCCCCCCTCCACCTCACTCACATTCATTCTCCTCATCAGTCTCTCACCCTCATCTTCTCCACATGGTCAAACCACCTCAGTGTGCTCCTCCTACCGCTTCCTATCACATCCACATCCACACCATAACGCTCCTTTATATCATCATTTGTCAGCCTGTATCTCCATGTGACCCCACAGGCTCCTCTTAAATAACTCATTTCCACTGCTCTCACTCATATACCGGGTAACTTCCTACCATCCTACCTCAAAGTTTTCCCAGCATCTTTCAAGGGTTAAGCATAATATGTCTAGATGCAGAATTTCATGAGCTTTCTCGTGGTCACCACAGAATTTCCATATGGCCAATAGTAGTTGAATAAATCACAAAAAAATCTGAAAACTCATGAGTCAATGCTACCACCAAGGAAGAGGGTAAAGACTGAGAGAGTGAGGGGGAAGCTGGGAGGGTATGGAGGAGGGAAGAGATGGGGAGGGGGAGAGTTGGGGCTGTGGGCAGGATTCTCCCCTTTCTGTCAACAGGAAGATGGGTGCTTTTGCCATACATTTACTCGTGGCTTGCTGTCTGTTAGACACCGAGTGGCCATAAGGAAACACAATGCATTGTAACTGGGGGACTTTCATCCTTTGATAGAGAGATGGACAGCCACTGTCGTCAAACATGAACTCATGGCTTGTGGTCTGTGTTCGATGGAGGTGGCAGTTGGGAAAGACTCAGTCCCCAGTCCCCATGGCCGCATGATATTATACATTCGATGGGGAATGCGGGGAATGCGCATGGACGTTTTGACACTGCTTTCAGGTTACAGTCGTATTACTCAGGTCCTGCAGGTTCGTTGGGGGTGATAGGATGAGTGCGCAATTTTGACTATTCAGTACAGCGTAAGACAGACATTTTAGCTCTGGTTGGGCATTACAGACTGCTTCCTGCTCATGACTCGAGCCCAGTGGCCACAATACTGAATGCTTGGACATGTCGGCTGGCAGGCCGAAGTTCTCGGACACTTTTAGGTCCGGATAATAGCAAGTAAATTCGGATAATGGTTTAACAGAGCCAAGGCCCTGCGTCCAGATACTGAACACGTTTGGATTATAAGCGTCCGGATAATAGACGTGTTGCCGGTTCTCGGTAAACATGGCCGGTGCACTCTGCCATGTACTTAAAAACTTACGGTATATGTATCTTTTAATTTAATTTATCATTTGCACTGAACAAGACGTGATAATTTTAATTCTTTGCGGCTGGAGGGAAGCAGCCGCCACGTTGGCGATGACATCAGCATTCACACTGCAGACGACACTCCAATCCATCACACAATACTTTACCAGTAACAGAAATGATAGCTGTACCTACATGGCCATCGTAGATCCAAACTACCCCCTTCAGGTATGTTATGAAGGACTACTTTTAATGATGTAAATGGATGGTACCTGTTAGGTAAGTAAATTGTGGTGAAATCGACCAGAATTAGCTTACAGCTACACCATACCCGAGTGGTGCTCGTACCTCATGAGGTGGAAAGCGTTAAATTAAATGTATGCCGTACAGTATGAGTTGTATGAGTTTATGATGGTATTATGTTCATATTTAATATTTGACCTTTTCATTATTAGTTTTCTAAAAAAAAAAAAAAAAACAGTTTCAGTGACTGAACTACAATACTGTACTTCAGAGGAAAGTGACAAAATACCGAATCGGCGGTCATTTACCGAATCAACACCGAATTGGCACTTTTTAATTGGTCAGTGTTATAGATTTTATCACCATAGAGGTTTATACTCACCTAATTATCCGAAATCTGGTCAAATTTTTGTATTTAATTCTATTCATTCACTCACTGCCAGATGCCATGTATCCCAAACAGGGTGGCCAAGGGCTTAGAGTTAATTGTTTTACAGGGAGGGGCACTAATCCTCCACCAACCCCACTTGACACAGCAAAAACGCGCTAAAATTGGAGGAAGTATTTCTCCTTTAGCTCAACAGCTTGCCTTGGCAGACTTCTGCTTTGTATAAATATTAATTTAACGTATCAATGCACTTATTTGCACTTTAAATCAGTATCTGTGCAAAACAGAAGTCTGTCAAGGCATGTTGGCGATCTAACGTAGAAAAACCCGCTAACCTTAGCACGTTTTCGCTCTGACTTCTAACATTCTATTAATAGTTAAATGAAGCACAGTTTTTTGACCGAAATTCAGATAATTAGGTGTGTATGAACCTATATGGTGAAGAATATAATATTTTCACAACAGTAAAGACTGCATTCCAGCAATGGAAACTTCCGACAAGCTGCCAGCCACCACTGCTTTTGTTTATTGTTATTGCCTAGTATACAGAGGAATAATTTCCCTATTGTGCTTTTGTCAGTGCACTTACACATTGGAACGAAACATTAGCAATTATTCATGTCACTGGACATTCTTAGAGGTCAGAAATATGCACAGTGTATGCTGGCTAAACGTAAACAAAGCAGACTATGCTGCCTCAGTGTGAGTAGTGACGTCACGACCAATCACAGGCCGTTTCAGAGTCACGTGATTTTTCGGCTACTTTATTTATTATTTTTTCATGTTTCTGCACAGTTTTGGGGAAAATAATGGTTGACATAGTTATTTTCTGTGTATTTTTTACCCATACAAGTATCTAACTTCAAAAAAATTTTGACCGGAAACTCATCTATTGAAGGATCACTGTACACTACATTAGCCAAAAATGTGTGGTACCGGTACGGTTTTCTACCTATTGAACTGACTCTTAACTACCCATGAGCTTGCAGTATCTTACAGTAACTTGACCAGTCCATTCTGCTAAATTTTATTCATTATTTCATTCATAAAAATATGGACAAATAAACTAAAAAAATGAATCTTGGGCATTTGGGGGGCATTTTTTGGTTAAATGATGATTTGAACAGTATCACAGTACAGCAGGTATGCACAGTATGTAAGTTCACAGTAAGCAAATCGCGTAGTATGCGAGGATCTATTATTTATTGAATTTTAGTGTATTTTTTAACAGTATGCAAACTGAACTCGTAACAGACAAGAGCGCAGCAAAGAGTGGCCCAAATCCGGGGTTACCCTGAGCATGCGACATTGCCACCCCAAGACGCACCAATGGTTGCCTATGCTCCGCCCACCTTGTGATGTCCATGATGCGCACTCATGATGTGATGCCCAAAGCCTGTTGTCCTCTTGGGTTAAGGTGAGCAGCCATATTCTTGTTGATTTAGTTAAGCCATATCCTTGTTGATTTACTAAAGCCATAATCTTGTTGATTTACTGTATTTTAGGTAATATATCTTAGATAGTTTCCCTGTACAGTACAATACTTAGGTCTGAAAGGAGTCTCAAGGGTTACCGATGAAGGGGGGTGCCACCCATATGTAATTTTTCCCATAAGTTTATGTATTCACAGTACGCGAATCCCTAGTACACGACCTCCGCTGCCGCCCATAAACTCGCGTACTGTGCGTACCTACTGTACAGTAGGATTATCATGATTCTCTTGCTCAGAGTTGTCCATATGATTGTGGCCCATCCATTTATTTCTCACCTGACTGCCATCACTCTACCCTTCACTGGGCACTCAGCTTTTTGCAGATACTGTATACCGCAGTAAATTAGTAATACAGTAAGTCCTCGTATTTGGACACATTTTACTTCAACGCCTCGTTTTTCGTGCAAGAAAAAAATTTCCAAGTTGTCTCACAATTCGCGAATTTCCCCACAATTCGATGCTCCCAGCCGGCAGCCAACGATGCATATCGATGCTCATCTGTTGGCGGCCATCTTGCGACCACCCTGTCCACCATAACTGACATGGCGATCACCTTCAATGCATACAACAGGACTATGCCTGAGGCTACCAACATCCTATCGACCTTGAGTGATCTGAAGTCTCAAGTGATGGCCGTCTACAAAAGAAACATAAAGGTGTAGAGACAAGCCCGGATCACATGATATTTTCATGAAAGAATGTGGCTGCTATTCTGCAAGACTTGGACATGCCAGCAGGGGTGGATGAAGGAGGAGAAGTGGACAGAGAGGAAATGGAGATGCTGGAGCTTGAGTTCAACTTCGAGGGCTTCGGCATAGGTGATGGAGCTTCCCCAGAGAGGCCCATGTCACCTAGTAGCTAGCCCATCTACCCTCAACACACCTTCACCTGCCACTCAAGCCAGTCTTCACTTTATTTCTGGTATGGTTTTTTGGTGGTGAAGCTCTTTATAACAGCTTTAATGTCTTTTCAGGTACTGTACATGTTTATTGTCTTATG
Source organism: Coenobita brevimanus (assembly GCF_032717465.1). Lineage (NCBI taxonomy): Eukaryota > Metazoa > Arthropoda > Malacostraca > Decapoda > Coenobitidae > Coenobita > Coenobita brevimanus. The sequence goes on from NC_137063.1 coordinate 5,518,629, forward strand.
CTGTTTTAGCACTAGTAAACCCCCTTCATTAAATTTTGGGTAATGGCATGTTGGATGTCAAGTACTTTATAACAGGGTAAGTACATGTCCCACCGGAACGCTCCTCTATTTTTTCCACTGATTCTTAACTTCACATTCTGACGTTTCGCATTTTGCGAGGTTTTGGCAGAACATACACGGTGCGAAAAACGAGGATTTACTGTACAATATGTAGGAATTGGAAGCACAGTAATTTTGTCAAACAAAACAAACCTTCATTTCTATCATCTAGAATCCTAGATTCTATCTTTTCTGCCAGTACATCTGTGTTCTAAGATGATATATAAATTCATCTCAGAATGCATTTGCACTGGCAGAAATGATAGCTGATAGAAATGAAGGTCTATATTAACTTTGTTCATGTTGTTTTTGAAGGCTCCAATATGCTTGCATGCATCGGCCTTGGTCACCTAATGGCAGTTCTCCATGCTGCTTGATCTCTGGCAGCTTCCCTATTCAGTCCCTTATCCCTGAGGTCACACTCAATGACCTCGTCCCAGGTCTTTTTCGGTCTACCTCTCACAACCCTACCCATAACATTAACACTTCTCACTTTCTGCACCCAATTATCATCCCCCACCCTCTTCACACGTCCAAACCATCTCAATCTACCTCTCCTCATCACAACACCAACACATTCCGGTCCCATCCCATCCCTCAAGTCTTCCATCGTAAACCTAGTTCCCCCAGGCCTCACACTCAGGAATGCACTGCACATCCACCTAATCACTGTCATTTCTGTATGTCTGAGCCTGCGCATATCCTCTTCCTTTACTGCCCAGGTCTCACTGCCATACAGCATTACACTCCTAACACATGCTGCATACAGAGATCCCTTAGCACAGAGGGAGAGCCTGCTCAATGTCGGGAGAGGCAACATCTCCCTGAACTTCTTCCAGTCACTCCTCACTCTAGTCAAAATTACTATGCTTGCAATTCCTACGTATTTATTGTATTACTGTATCTGCAAAATGGCTGAATGATGAGTGTGGAGTGGTACGATGGCAGTCGAGTGAGATATAAATAGGTGGGTTGCAGCTGTATACACACCTGTGAACAAGGAAATAATGATAATTCCGCCATACAACACTTCTGCCCAAATCATCAGTTCACCAATAAAAGCCCAAAATTTACTACTTTAGTTTATTTTTTTATGTCTGATGAATAATATAACGAATAATATTAAACAAGATGGACTTCCCGTTTGCACTTTGCACTACTGCAAGACACTGCAAGTACATTTGTTATGTCTATGAGGTATATTTAGAAGGTTGTTTCAAAAGGAAAATGTTAGTGTGGCCCTGGATAAAAGTAGTACTGTATACCGTATATAGTCTATGTACTGTATAAGAGTATATATCAGAGTATATGTCAGATATCTGGGAAAAATCGGTTACCAGGAAGGTAAATTCCCCAAGCTTCCCAGCTCACTGGGATTCAACTGTACATGGTCAAATATCACAGAATTGCTGAAACGACAGCAAAGAGGCAGGCCTCTTAACAATTAAACTAGAATCAGAAGATCACTACCTCACTGACAAAGCTGTATTGTGAGAAAACTGAGAGTGCACTCTTTCGATAAGAGTGGTAAAGTGTTGTTCAAGAATGACTTTGGGTCACTGATAATTTAGTATACGAATGGAGGACACACACACACACACACACACACACACACACACACACACACACACACACACACACACACACACACACACACACTCGCTGGTGCAGTGGTAACGTTCTCGCTTGCCAACTGGTGGACAGGAGTTCGCGCCTCGCTCAAGTTGCGAAAAGTTTCACTGACGAAGTGGGTGGTTACTGTCCCCCTCAAGCAAGGGGACGGGTGTGTGCATGTGTGAAGGTCACAGCCTTGCCCTTAGATTGGACTATATGAGCTCTCAGCTCCCTTCCGGGAGGGTAAAAGCTGACCATCACGACCATCAAGTGATCCTGACCGACCCGGTGAATTACACAAACAGGTCGCTGACAGAGGAGAAGCTTCAAGCTGGTTGCGGGGAAATAACGCTGAAACATTGGCGAAAAAGATGCCAGCCTATTGTGATTATGTGAACAGAATGCATGAGTGGTGGTCCCATCCACTATCAGTTAAAAAAACGGAGGATTCGGTCAAATAAGACCACAAGACACAGTAAAGTTTAAAATTTTCGTACTTGTGTAAAATGGGAGAAGGGCAGAGTCCTTTGTTTACGTCCAGTACAGGTGAATTTGCAGGATTCTCCAATGAAGACTGGAGTGGAAGGAGTATTAAACTGAATCAAACAAGAGTAGCAGGTGTAGAGAAAATGGATGAGATGAATGCCCAGGAATTAAAAAGGGTATGGTCAGTAATTGGAGAGTTACAAGAACAAACACTACAACAAGGGAAAGAGACTGAGGAATTGAAAAATGAGGTGGAGAGCATCTATTCATGTAGTGCAAAGGAAATGAGAGAAATATCGAAAGTCAAAGTGCTCTACCTCATTTGAAACAGAACAGCTTAAAAGAGAAAATGAGAGGTTTGAGGAAGAAAGGGATAAGACAAAACATAAACCCTAAGAATATGAATCAAAAACAAAGATGCAAGATGAACACATTATGGAAATTAAGGAAGAGCATAAGGGCTGGATGAAAATTCAGGAAGAAGGGAAAATAAATCTAAAGGAGATTACAGAACAACAGAAGAAAGAAAACCAAGAAAGGTAGAGATGGAAGTGGTTAGGGTACCTGTCTATCTATCTATCTATTGCCAGACGCCTCAATCCCGTTCGGGGTGGCCACAAACAAATCGCCTCCACGTCACCCTGTCCCCCGCCATTTCACTGCCCTGCTCCCAACTCACACATCCCTCTTTCATATACCTCTCCACTCCATCCCTCCATCTCATCCTCAGCCTCCCCCTCCCTCTTCCCCCCTCCACCTCACTCACATACACTCTCCTCGTCAGTCTTTCACCCTCCATCCTCTCCACATGGACAAACCACCTCAGTGTATTCCTCATAACGCTTCCTATCACATCCACATCAACACCACAACACTCCTTTATATCCTCACTCGTCAGCCTGTCTCTCCATGTGACTCCACAGGCTCCTCTTAAATAACTCATTTCCACTGCTCTCACTCTTGACTTGTGTCCTGCCAACAATGTCCAAGCTTCACTTCCCTACATTAGAGTTGGTACCACAATACTGTCATGTAGTAAATTTTTCATTTCCATGCTCACTTCCCTGCTTTTTATCACTGCTTTCAAGGAACCAGCAACCTTTCTTCCCTGCTGTACTCTTTCAAGTACTTCACCATCCAAACCTCCATCCTTACTCATCACACTACCCAAGTATTTAAACATACTCACATTTTCCAATTCCTCACCATCCAACCTCGCTGTACATTCACTGACTTCATCTCTCTCAAAGACCATCACTTTATTCTTCCCTACATTCACCTTTAGATTCCGTTTCTTACACACTCTCCCAAACTCATCCACCAAGCCTTGCAGCCCTCCTCCGTCTTCACTCAACAACACAGTATCATCTGCAAACAACAGTACAGGAATTTTCAAACACTACCCTCTCTCACCAGGTTCACTCCAACATCCACTGTCCTACCTTGTACCTCTTTTATTACCCCATGTACAGATTGAACAACCATGGAGACATGACTCATCCCTGTTTCAACCCAACCTTCAAAGAGAAAAATTCACTCAGTTCACCATCCACATGCACTGCAGCCTTAGCACCATCATACATACTCTTCACAGCATTCAACAACTTCCCATCTACTCCATATATTCTTAATACTTTCCACAATTCTTGTCTATCCACCCTGTCATATGCTTCCTCCAAATCTATGAAAGCTGCATACAACTTCTTTCCCTTAGGGTACCAAAAAGTAAAAAATCACTTGTCAGAGATGCAGCAGACAAGAAAAAATGCATAATTATCTCAGGTTTGAAAGAAAAACCTATGTCAGTGAGGTCAGAAAGAGGAAGAGAAGAACTCAGAAGGACAAAGGAAATAGTGTCAAAGGCTATGGAAGGAAATGATGAAGTCCAAGAGGAGACTGAAGAAGTGTTTAGGCTGGAAAAATATGTGGAGGGAGGGGCATGGCCACTAAAAATAAAATTTCACTCTCAGATCATGGTAAATGAAATAATCAACAAGACTTGGAAATTAGCAGATAAGGAGGGATTCAAAAATATATGGATAAGGAGAGATGCAAATGAATAAATAAAGGAACTTGTTAAGGAAGCCAAGGAAAAAAAAGACCAGAGAATGGAGGAAGACAGAGTTCTATTGGAGAGTTATGGATCAGAAATCGAGGATGTGGTACTGAAGGAGAGAGGGAGAGCGAAGGACACAACAAAAAACAATGCAAAAAGACTGAAAGAGGCATACGCTAATGTAAATGGTCTAATCTCAGCAAGGCTGGAAACTGATGATTTCTTGAGAGTAAATGTGTCAGCTATGATGTGTTTTGTAGAGACCAAGCTAAGAGAGAATACTGAAATCCAAATGGGAGATGGGAAATACAAACTATGGACAAGAGATGGAAAAGAAAAAACGGGAGGAGGAATGATGATAGCAGTAAAAAACAGCCTAAATGTGGATAGTGTGGAACTGGGAGAAAGTATGGCTGAAGTGATAAACATGGTAGCAGAAACCAGAGGAAATGGAGAGAGACAGATCCCACTAGCATATGTCCCCCTCAAGACAAGGGCATGGAATGAGGAAGAATATCAGATGTTGTTGGACACATAAAATATCTTCAGAAGGTGACTGAGAAAAGCAACAACATAATCCTGATGGGTGACTTTAATGGTAAAGAGGTAAACTGGGAGGAGAGGGACTCAGGAAGAAGTGAAGATTCATGGAGGAGTATATTGTTAAACATAGCAATGGATAATGTAATGGCCCAGTGGGTCAAAGAAGAGACAAGTTTGAGGTGCTGACACACCAGCAGGACTAGATTTTATTCTAACCAAAGAACCTGATGCAACTGAATTTCTGAAATATCTGTGTCCTATAGGAAAAAGTGATCATGAAGTGATAGAGTTCCAAACAATAAAAGGAAATGGGGAGACAATAGATGAGCTATACAGGCATGGAAGATACAACTTTGGGAAAGCAAACTTTTCAGGATTTAGAAAACTTTTCAAAGAAGTGGACAGGTGAGAATTCTGGGAAATGAGAGAGATACAGAAGTGGGATATCTTTCTAAACTTCTATAATACGGATGTGGAAAAGTATGTGCCACAAGTTACTGGGAAAGGGAACTTGAGAAATGACTGGTTCAACAAAAGGTGTATGACAGCAAAAAATGAAAGGGATAAGGCATGGAAAAAATGGAGAAAGAAAGGTAATGACAAAACAAAGGAAGAATATAAAAGATCTACAAATGAATATACAAGAATACGCAGAAAGGAAGAAAGGTATAATTAACAAATGTTTAATTAACAAAGGTAAGGTATAGTTAACACATGTAAGGATGAACCTAAACTGTTCTATAGGTGGCAATGTGAAACAAAAGGAAGGAATCAATAAGCTGACAGTAGAAGGAAATATCTATACAGATGTAGCTATGTAAGCTGAAATAATGAACAAATGCTTCCAATCAGTCTTCACAAGAGAAATTGATTTTGTGGAGGAGGAGGAAGTGACAAGAAATGTAATGTTAAAAGAAGTACAGTACAAGTGCAACAAGTGTACAGATTAATGGAAACTTAAGATGTGAGGATGGCCACAGGACCAGACAGGATCTCTAATTGGATACTAAAGGAATGCAGAGAATGGCAGATAAGATTCACGGCGAAATTGTGCGTTCTCTGGAAGAAAGGAAAGTGTCTTGGGAATGGAAGAGGGCCAATGCTGTATCAATTTATATAGGAGGGAACAGGGGAGAACCCCTGAATTATAAACCAACGTTCCCAATCAGCTTGGTCGCAAAACTGTGCGAGAGAATCCTGAAAGACAGATGGATAAAATATCTGGAGATGATATTTTGGCAGAAAGTCAGTTTGGATTCACCAGTGGATGGTCGTGTTTCCAACTTGTTGAACTTCTACTCTAGGATGATTAACATGCTCACAAGACAGAGATAGTGCAAAGGATTGTGTGTATTAGGATCTGGAGAAAGCCTCTGATAAGGTAGCCCACAAGTGACTAATGTGGAAATTGGAACACACAGGAGGACTGAAGGGGAACCTCTTGGAGTGGATGAGAGACAGGCAAATGAGGACAGCAACAAAGGACAGGATATCTGGATGGAGGGAAGTAACAAGTGGAGTCACACAGGGCTCGGTGTAAGTGCCCGTAATGTTCCTGATCTACGTAAACGATATGGTGGATGGAATGAATAGTTATGCAAGTCTGTTTGCTAATGATACAAAGATCATGAGGATTATAGAAGTTGAAGAAGACTGTAAAATGCCTCAGGAGGACCTGGATAGGATTCATGAGTGGAGCTGGATGTGGGAAATGAAATCCAATGCAAAAAACTGTAAAATATTGGAAATGGGTAAAAGTACCAAAAGACCATCACTGAATTATTTGATGGGTAATGAACCAATCACAAAAATGAGAGAAGGGAAGGACTTGCGAGTGCTGGTCCAGGATAATTTGTCACCCGAAAAACACATTAATATGACAGTTAAAGGGACGTATCTCTTGACTAACCTATGAGTAGCATTTCATTACACACGCACATGCACGTGCGCATGCACACACACACACATATACATGAATGTTTGTGGTTTATTCGGTAACAGCTGTTTTGGTACTTTACATTAAACATGGCCGAAAATGTAAACAGTGAGGGAATGGAATTTCAAGGATTTGATGCTAATACCAATGTCATGGACCTGGTGAAAACATTAATTATGAGGATTAGTGAACTCGAAAAGAAAGTAGAGAATCTAGTGATAAAGGATGTGTCAGTAAATACGGAAACCACCATACAGAGTCTGATCCAGTCCAATGAAACAGCCAATGAAGGGATTAGGAATTTGAAGCGGGAAAATGTTGAACTGAGGAGGAAACTAGAAGAGAGTACTAATAAAATGGAGAAGGTGAGTAATGTATTAGAAGAACATAAGGCAAAGTGGGCACACGTAGAAGAAGAACAGAAAGAAGTGGTCAGCTTAAGAGAGATCATCCAGGAAGAAAGGGAAATGAACAAGAAAGAAATGGAAGAAAATGTAGTGAAAATACTGAAGAAAAAAGAGAAAATAGTGAGAGAAACTATAGAAAGGGAAAGATGTGTGGTAGTATTTGGAAACAGGGAAGAGGAAGAAAAGGTTAGGTTCGTAAGACTCGAGAGAGACACGAACATGGTGAGAGGAATATTAGGCAAGACTGACCCCGAAGGAGACAAGTGGGTAAAAGAAATTGAGGAAGTAAGGTGGATAGGGCCTTATAAGAAAGGGGAAACAAGACCAATGAGAGTCAAGTTTACATCAGAAAGTGTAATAAATGAGATACTTAAAGTGACCTGGAAATTAAGCAAAGAGGCAGGGATGGAAAATATTATAATAAGAAAAGATCTGAATGAAGAAGAAAGAGAAGTTTTAAAATCATTAAAGGAAGAAGTAAAGGAAAAAAATGATAAGAGGACAGAGGAAGAACGTAATACTTTTTTTTGGAGAGTATTGGATATGAAAGTAAGGAAATGGTATTTAAGGAAATAGAAGTGAAGGAAACTAGGGGGGATGGTTGTGAAAGATCAGAAGTTGAGGAAGTGGTACGGACAGAGAGTAGGAGAGAAGAGGGTATTAAAAACGTCAAAAATAATTTGAAGGTGATATATACTAATGTTGATGGTTTCATATCGACAAGGATCGAAATTAATGATTTCTCAAGAGAACATGAACCTGATGTCATGTGCTTTGTTGAGACCAAATTAAGAGAAGATATTGATGTTCATTTGGGAGATGGTAAATACAAACTGTGGAGAAAAGACAGAAAAGAAAAAAAGGGAGGAGGAGTGATGATAGCAGTGAAGAACAACATAAATGTAGATACTGTGGAAATGGGAGAAGGCAGGGCTGAAGTGATATATATGAAATTAGAAACTGGAGAGAATGTTAAGAGAGATATGGCGGTAGTGTATGTTCCCCCAAAGACGAGAGCATGGAAGGATGACGAATACCATGAGATGTTGTCAGATATGGCTAGCTACTTGCAAAAAATAATTGTGAAAAGCAATAATATAATTTTGGTGGGTGACTTTAATTGTAAAGAGGTGAACTGGGAGGAATGGTACTCAGGAGGCAGCGAGGATTCGTGGGGCACTATGTTATTAAATATAATAATGAATAATGTGATGACGCAATGGGTCAAAGAAGAGACACGGTTTCGAGGTGAGGACACACCAGCAAGGTTAGATTTACTGTTCACCAAAGAACCCGATGTAATAGAATCATTGGAATATCTCTGTCCTTTGGGAAAAAGTGATCACGTGGTCATTGAGTTCCAGATGTTAATAGGAAACATCGAGCCAAGAGACGAGCTTCATAGACAGGGAAGATACAACTTTGGCAAAGCAAAATTTTACAGGATTGAGAAACTTTTTTGAAAATGCGGATTGGAGAAAATTCAGAGAAACAAGAGAGATACAGAGGAAGTGGGATATCTTTCTAGACCTCTATAATTTGGGAGTGGAAAAATTTGTACCAAGAGTAAGAGGGAAAGAAAACAGGAAAAAGGAGTGGTTTAATAGAAGGTGTATGATAGCAAAAAAAGAGAGAGATAAGGCGTGGAACAATTGGAGAAAGAGAGGTAACGACAGAACAAAGGAAGAATATAAAAGAACAAGAAATGAATACACAAGAATACATAGAGAAGAAGAAAGGAATTTTGAAAAAGGTATAATTGACAAATGCAAGGATGAACCCAAACTGTTTTATAGATTTGTTAATGGCAAACTGAAACAAAAGGAAGGAATCACCAAGCTGAAAGTAGAAGGAGAGGTCTTTAAGGATGCGGCAATGCAAGCAGAAATAATGAACAAACGTTTCCAGTCAGTTTTCACTAAAGAAAAGGAGCTTGTGGAAGGGGAGGGAGTGATTAGAAATGTTCCGGTGATGAAAGATATAAAAGTGGAGGTACAGGAAGTGTATAAATTACTGGAAACTCAAGATGTAAGGAAAGCCCCAGGACCTGATGGAATTTCTAATTGGGTACTGAAGGAATGCAGAGAACAACTGGCAGATAAAATTCACAGCTTAATTGTATGTTCACTGGAAGAGGGGAAAGTGCCAAAAGAATGGAAGAGGGCAAATGTGGTACCAATTTACAAGGGAGGAAACAGGGAAGAACCCCTGAATTATAGACCAGTGTCTCTAACCAGCATGGTCGCAAAATTGTGTGAGAGAATCCTGAAAGACAGATGGATAAAATATCTGGAAGAGATGAATATTTTGGCTGAATGTCAGTTTGGATTCAGAAGTGGAAGGTCATGTGTTTCAAACTTGTTGAGCTTTTACTCAAGAGCGATTGATGTGGTACAGGAGAGAGATGGTTGTGGTACAGGAGAGAGATGGTGTAACACACATTTAAAATTTAAATGTGTGTTACACCAGCGCTTAGATTACGCAGATTTCCTTAATTTTCTGTTATATTATCGAGTGTCGGAGATCTGAAGGAATTGTTCGAATGCTGACCTTGACTTGGACTGTTATAATACTTTGTTGACTCATATTTCTATCTTCCTACGCAAATTTCATTGTTGTTAAGTATATAACGGATTTCTTATTGCTTTTGACGATTGTATTGTCGATAAACTCGTATCACATCTGATAATAAAGAGAGTATTGGTTTAAGCAACAACGAAATCGAACAGACATCTCCAGCCAATCAGAACAACGCTCGCCCAGTCGTTTAAAAACTAACGATAGGTTTTTCATGAAAATATGCTCACTGTGCTTCCCAGGCAAAATTTCAGCAACCTAACCTACCCTAACCTATCCCATCTCACTAGGGCTGTTTGGCTGAGGTGGCTGGCTGTGGTACTGAGATAAATACCCATACAGAATGGAAATATGTGCCCAGGAAATGTACCCAGAGTTTAGAGGGTGACATCATAGCGCGCGACTTTCAAATTTCGTCCCCAGGCCAGCTGACTTCCCGCGTGAGCTCGAGTTTTTCCGCGTGTTGCCATGACTTGTCTCATTATGCTGACCGAGTTAAAGCAAAAACGTGTTACTCAACCACATGTTACTCAAGGATTGAGTGTATTTAAATTTGGAGAAGGCCTTCGACAAGGTACCCCATAAGAGACCATTGTGGAAATTAGAGCATATAGGAGGACTGAAGGGAAACCTCCTGGAATGGATGAGAGACTTTTTGAGAGACAGACAAATGAGGACAGTAATAAAGGATAGGATGTCTGAATAGAGGGAAGTAGCAAGTGGAGTCCCACAGGGCTTGGTGTTAGCACCAGTAATGTTCCTGATTTGCATAAATGATATGGTAGATGGAGTGAACAGTTATGAAAGTCTGTTTGCTGATGATGCATAGATCTTGAGGAAGGCAGAGGTTGAGGAGAACTGTAAAATGATGCAGGAGGATCTATATAGGATACATGATTGGAGCCGGATGTGGGAAATGAAATTCAACGCAAAAAAATGTAAAATATTGGAAATGGGTGAGAGTACCAAGAGGCCATCACTGAATTATTTGAATGAACCAATAAAAAAAGTGAGAGAAGAGAAAGATTTGGGAGTGCTGGTCCAGGATAGTTTGTCACCTGAAAAACATTACTGTAACAAGCCAGTTAGAGAGATGTATAAACTATTGACTAACATAAGAGTAGCATTTCATTACATGGATGAGATGATGAAAAAATTGATAGTGGCCATGATTAGCCCCAGGTTAGAATATGCAGCAGTAGTGTGGTCCCCACACAAAAAGAAAGATATAAACAAGATTGAGAGAATACAAAGAAAAGCAACCAAGATGGTCCCCAGTCTGGCAGATGTCGTAAAGAGAGAGGCTGGAAAAGCTGGATTTGCCCTCCTTAGAGGATAGAAGAGAGAGGAGCGACATGACTGCAGTGTTCAGAACCATGATGGGAGTAGATAAAATTGACAGAGAAGATCTGTTTGTATGGGATAAGAGAGTAACAGGACACGGAATGAAACTGAAGAAGCCAAGCTGCTTGAAGGATATCAAGAAATATAGTTTTCCTTATGGATGTATAGACCTGTGGAATAGCCTGGACAAAGAGTTCGTCCAGTCTAAAAGCTTAAATGAGTTTAAAGCTAAAGCTGACTTAATGAGAAACAGAGATAGGACCCCACAAGCGTAGCTCATTTCCTGTATATAACAATTAGGTAAATACACACACACACACACACACTCACACACACACACATACACACACATGGGGGACAAGTGGGGGTGGGGAGGGTGGGGGGACGGAAGGAGACAACCAGGGGTGGGGGAGGGAAGGGGGATGGGGAGGAAGACATACCTGGCAGTGTTGAGTGTGGCAGGGGATGGACAAGGGACTGGGGAAGAAGAAGAAATGGGATGGAGGGAAGACCAGGAAAGCCTCCTGCACCACCACAACAGGGACTGGACGCGCTCGTTTCAAACCCAGGGAGGGGAAGATTGTTCGGACTAGCGAATCGATGGCCGTTCGGGTTGTGGGAATGTTCAATTTCTTCTGTTCAGTGTAGTGGGCAGTCAGTTATCAATGATTCAGATATTGGGGTACAGCTGTACTGTTAAACATAGTAACGAATAATGAAATGCCCCAGTGGGTCAAACAAGAGACAAGATTTGGAGATGACACACCAGCAAGACTAGATTTACTGCTAACCAAAGAACCTGACATAACTGAATCTCTGAAATATCTGTGTCCTATAGGAAAAAGTGATCATGTAGTGAATGATTTCCAAAAGATAGAAGGGAATGAGGTGCCAAGAGATGAGGTATAGAGGCAAGGAAGGTACAACTCTGGGAAAGCAAACTTTACAGGACTGAGGAAATTTTCCAAAGAAGTGGATTGGAGATAATTCAGTGAAACAAGAGAGACGCAGAAGAAATGGGACATCTTTCTAGGCATTTACAACTTGGGTAAGGAAATATAAATATGGTACTGAGAGTAAGTTCACGAGGGAACTGGAAAAAGGATTAGTTTAATAGGTGAGTGATAGCAAAAAGAGAAAGGGATGCGGCATGGAACACACGGAGAAAGAGGGGTAACAATAGAAAAAAAGGAAGAATAAAAAAGAACTAGAAATGATTATACAGGAATCCAAAGAGAGGTAGAAGGAAACTATGAAAGAGGTATAACTGACAAATGTATGGAGGAAACTGAATTGTTTTTTAGGTTTGTCACACAAGGAAGGCATCAACAAGCTGAAACACAAGGCAGGAATCAACAAGCTGAAACACAAGGAAGGAATCAACAAGCTGAAACACAAGGAAGGAATCAACAAGCTGAAAGTAGAAGGAAAGGTTTACGAAGATGCGGTAATGCAAGCTGAAATAATGAACAAACATTTACAATCGGATTTCACTACGGTAAGTGATTTTGTGGAGGAGGAGGGAGTGACTAGATGTGTAGTGTTTAAAGATATAAAAGTTGAAGTGGGGGAATGTATAAACTACTGGGAACTCAAGACGTATGGAAAGCCCCAGGGCCTGATGGGATCTCTAACTGGATATTAAAGGAATGCAGAGAACAACTGGCAGATAAGACTCATGATTTAATTATGTGTTCTCTGGAAGAGGGGAAAGTTCCTTGGGAATGGAAGAGGACCAATGTGGTACCAATTTACAAAGGAGGGAATAAGGAAGAACCCCTTAATTACAGACCAGTGTCCCTGACCAGCATGGTCTGAAATTGTGCTAGAGAATCTTGAAAGATAGATGGATGTAATATCTGAAGGAGATGGACGTTTTGGCAGAAAGTCAGTTTGGCTTCAGAAATGGAAGGTCATGTGGCTCTAATCTGTTGAGCTTCTAGTCAAGGGAGACTGACGTCATACATGAGAGAGACAGTTGGGTGGATGTACTTAGACCTGGAGAAAGCCTTTGACAAGGTACCCCATTAGTGACTAACGTGCAAACTGGAGCACATAGGAGGACTGAAGGGGAACCTCTTGGAGTGGATGATAGACTTCATGAGAGACCAACAGATGAGGGCAGTAATAAAGGACAGGATGTCAGGGTGGAGGGAAGTAACAAGTGGAGTCCCGCAGGGCTCATTTCTGGCGCCCGTAATGTCACTGATTTACATAAACAATATGGTGGATGGAGTGAATAGTTATGCAAGTCTGTTCACAGACGATGCAAAGGACATGAGGAGAGTAAAAGTTGAAGAGGACTGTAAAATGCTGCAGGAAAATCTGGACAGGACAGACAATTGGAGCTGGGTATGGGAAATGAAATTCAATGTAAAATATGGCACAGGGAGTCGCCGATAAACAAAAGGGCTAGGTACCTTTAAAATCTTTTGTATATCAATTTTTCATATACTGAAGCATCTATCCCCATAAGAAACTTCAGAAAATGAGGAGATGCATTCCAGGAGCCCCCCAGAAACTGTCAACTAACTACTCTGTTCTGTACTAGGCTGGTTGTAAGCTCTTAAATCTACAGTAGAAATGTGCTAAATGAACTTTAATCAGTTGTTTATTTATCAAATTACTGAGTAAAAAAAACATAAAACAGTACTGTGCAGTATACCCAAGTGAGGCTCGATCTCACTCATGCCCTGGCCTTCCTCGTCTATCTATCTATCGCCAGATGCCTCAATCCCGTTCTGGGTGGCCACTTACAAATCGCCTCCACGTCGCCCTGTCCCCCGCAATGTCACTGCCCTGCTCCCAACTCACACCCCCCTCTCTCGTGCCTCTTGATAATTTTGAGCTTGCGCTCCAGCATAAGGGTTCGGTGTTGCTTTTTCTGGAGAGGCTCCACAGATGATGATAATGATGAAAATGAAGGACGCTTGGGTGGCACAATGCAAGATGTGAAAGATGCAAAAGATTCTCGGAGTACAGAAGGCATGCACTACACAGCCGGGGAGCAGGAACAGACTGGGATGAAGCGGAGGTAGTTGCTTGCCTTGCCATGCACGATAGTGGCACTGCGGTTGGTCACACACCAAATTTGAATCATTTTCTCGTAGCACTTTTTGTACCATCAAAGCACATGCCTTTTGCTTTGGGGAATTTTGTCCTATATTTTTCTCATCTTAAATGCTGGGACCAACTGCTTAGCCCCAGGCTCCTACGCTCCTCATGGGGCAATGTAGGATTGGATGAACGGATTTTTCATTTTCGTACCTTCCAATTTTCGTATATTGGGGCTTCATATATCGAGGACTCCCTGTAATGGAAATGGATCTCTCTATCTATCTATCTATTGCCAGATGCCATAATCCCATACGGGATGGCCATTTGACTCTGAGTTATTTGTTTTACAGGGAGGGGCACTAACCCTCCACCAACCCACTTGACACTTAGAGAGCACGTATGGTTTGGTTATATGGTTACCACCCAGCGTTGTAAATGGTTTCTTGGCTTACAGGAAACCATTTGGCTTGTCACTCAATGTAAAGCCACCTGCAATGGAAAGAAAAGCAATAAGTAGTGACAGGAAAGAAGGGAGAAATAGGAAAATGGCCATCACTGAATTACTCGATGGGAAAGGAACCAATCACAAATGCGAGAGAAGAGAAGGACCTGGGAGTGTTGGTGCAGGATAATTTGTCACCTGAAAAACGCATTTACAAGACTGCTAGAGACACACATAAGCTGTTGACAGACATACGAGAGGCATTTCAATACCTGGATGAAGAGATGATGAAAAAATTGATAGTGGCTAAGATCCGCCCAACGTTAGAATATGCAGTAGTGATGTGGTCCCCACATAAAAAGAAAGATATAAATAAGATCAAGAGAATACAAAGAGCAGCAACCAAGGTGGTCCCTAGCCTGGCAGATCTATCAAACAAGGAAAGACTAGAAAAGCTGGGTCTGCCTTCCTTAGAAGAAACAAGAGAGAGGGATGACATGATTGCAGTGTTCAGGGCCATGACAGGATTAGACAAAACTG
Source organism: Coenobita brevimanus (assembly GCF_032717465.1). Taxonomy (NCBI): domain Eukaryota; kingdom Metazoa; phylum Arthropoda; class Malacostraca; order Decapoda; family Coenobitidae; genus Coenobita; species Coenobita brevimanus. The sequence goes on from NC_137063.1 coordinate 5,533,730, forward strand.
ACACAGAAGATCTGTTTGTATGTTACGGGAGAGCAACAAGAGAACATGGAAAGAAACTGAAAAAGACAAATTGTTTGATGGCTATCAAGAAATACAATTTTCCATACAGATGCATTAACCTGTGGAATAACCTGGACAAAGAAGCTGTCCAGTCCAAAAACTTACATGAGTTTAAAGCAAACTTTGACTGGCTGAGACACGGAGATGGGACCCAATGAGCGTAGCTCATTTCCTGTATATCTATCTATCTATCTATAGCCCGACGCCCTAATCCCACAAAGGGTGGCCGCAGACAAAACGCCTCCAAGTCGCTCTGTCACCCACCATTTGACTACCCTCCTCCCAACTCACCCCCCCCTCCCTCATATACCTCTCAACTCCATCCCTCCACCTCATCCTCGGTTTACCCCTCCCTCTCCCTCCCTCCACCTCCCCTACATACACCCTCTTAGTCAGTCTTTCATTCTCCATTCTCTTCACATGTCCAAACCACCTCAGTGTATTTCTCCTAATCTTCTCAACCACATCCACATCCACCCCACAACGTTCCTTCACTTCTTCATTCGTCAACCTGTCCCTCCACGTCACTCCACATGCTCCTCTCAAGTAACACATTTCCACTGCTCTCACTCTTGACTTGTTCCCCTCTTGCAAGGTCCACGCTTCGCTTCCATACGTCAGGGTAGGGATCACAATACTATCATAGAGTGACTTCTTAACTTCCATACTCACCTCCCTATTTCTCATCACTGCTTTCAGTGTACCAACAACCTTCCTTCCCTGCTGTACCCTTTCATGCACTTCATCCCCCAAAGTTCCATCCTTACTCATCACACTACCCAAGTACTTGAATGCACTCACATTCTCCATATCCTCACCATCCAACCTCACTGCACACTCTATGACTTCATTCCTCTCAAACACCATAACTTTACTTTTGTTTACATTAACTTTCAGATTCCTCCTCCTACACACTGTCCCAAATTCATTCACCAAACCTTGCAACTCCCATTCATCTTCACTCAACAATACTGTATCATCAGCAAACAGCAACACCGGAAGCTTCCAAATCTCACCCTCATTCATTAGCGCCACCCCCACATCCACCGCCCTACCTTGCACCTCCTTTACAACCCCATCCATGTATATATTAAACAGCCATGGAGACATCACACAACCCTGTTTCAGTCCCACAATGAGATCAAAGAACTCACTCAGCTCACCATCCACTTGCACCGTAGCCCTAGCTCCCTCGTACATACTCTTCACAGCACTCAACAATTTCCCCTCCACTCCATATATTCTTAATACCTTCCACATACCTTGCCTATCTATTCTGTCATAAGCTTTCTCCAAGTCCATGAAGGCAGCATACACTTTCCTTCCCTTCTCTAGACTCTTCTCCACTAAACATCTTAGAACTAATATCTGATCTACACACCCTTTTCCCTTCCTAAATCCCCCTTGTTCTTCTCCAACTAGCTCCTCTGTCATTCTGTCATATGCCTAACCCTATCAATGAGTACTCTACCATATATTTTACCAGTCACACTAAGAAGGCAAATACCCCTATGATTACCACATACTTCTCTCTCCCCTTTTCCTTTGTATAAAGGAACAATTATACCTGATTTCCAGTCCTCTGGAACCCTTCCCTCTTCTCAAGCCAATCTACACAACTTCCATATCCACTCCACAACAATCTCACCCACATAACGAAGCATTTCACCACACACTCCATCAATTCCTGAGGCCTTTCCCAACTTAATCTTCTTCATCGCTTCCACTACTTCCGCCCTACTGATCTCTTCCTCCCTCCTCTCATCTCTTCTTCTCTCAGCCATTCCCCAACCACTTATACTCGCACTGCTCTCACTCTCTACATTCAACAAATCCTCAAAGTGCTCCTTCCATCTCCTCAATTTCTCTCTCTTCTCCACCAACAATCTATTATTCCTATCTTTCACTCCTCTACTATTTCCCCTTTCACACTGCCTTACTTTCTTTACCTCCTTCCAAAACAATTTCTTACTCTCCCTCCATTTCACACTCAGATTCCTCTCATACTCTTCATCCACTTTCTTCTTGCTCTTCTTCACCAGTCTCTTAACCTACCCTTCTCCTGCTCACATATACCTCTCTCTTCTCTCTCTCATCTCCCCTACCTCTACTCGCTAACCATTCACTATATGCCTTCTTCTTTTGTTCCACATATCGTTCCACCTCATCATTCCACCATGCTGTCCATAGCACACCCTTGCATCTCCTCCTCACTCCACAAACCGCCTCACACGCTGCGCCTATCTCTTCCGTGAATATCTTACATATGTCTTCCACCGCTTCCATCTGCTCTAGCTCATACCTTCCCAATCTTTCTTCCACTATGCTCTTATACTCTGTCATTTTCTCACTATCTTGCAATTTCTCCACTCTTCTCACAGGAGCTGCTTCCTCCTGTCTTCCCCTTCGTCTCCTCAACCACATTCTTTGCAGCTCTACCTTGGCCATCACTAAGTGATGGTCCGAGACTCCATTCCCCCACCCTCTCCACACTCTTGCATCTAACACTTGTCTTCTCATTCGCTCATCCACACACACATAGTCTATCATTGCCTTTCGTTCAACAAGTTCACCATCCATCCTCCTCATTACTCTCCATGTATACCGGTGGATCATCTTATGACGAAAGTAGGTGTTGGCTATTGCCAACCCCTTACAAGCACAGATGTCCACCAAATCACTACCATTCCCATCTACTTCAGCTGGCACACCCCACTGCCCAACCACTCCATCCACTCATACATTCCCAACTTTGCCATTCATGTCTCCAATCAACAGCACTCTCTCTACCTTCCATCAATGCCAACACTAGGTGAGTGCAGTATGATTATATTACAGTACAGTATATACTGTATTACTGTACTGTATCAGTAATGCATTGTATTTTATGCTTAATTTCAATCCTGTATGCATTGGTAATATTGTAGGAGAGTTTTTAGGGTAGAGGGTCAAGAAGGTAAGACATCATCTGGCTCAACGCCAAGTAGATAGCCGATTGGAGTACTGTGCAATATCTGGTGTTCTGCGGCATCCAGGTAAATACACACACACACACAAACTATGGTGAAAAGTGATTACTGTATTACAGTGATTATCCAGCTTTATTCAGCCAAGCCTCACACCGGATGCTGCAGAACATCAGATATTATACAGTACTCCAATCGGCTATCTACTTGGCGTTGAGCCAGATGATGTCTTACTATCTTGGCCCTCTACCCTAAAAACTCTCCTACAATATTACCCATACATACAGGATTGAAATTAAGCATAAAATACAATGCATTACTGATACTGTACAGTAATACAGTACATATTGTACTGTAATATAATCATACTGAACTCACCTAGTGTTGGCATTGATGGTACCAAGCAGTACAATAAACTTAATCCCGTGTGGTCTAGTGGCGAATGGCTTCCACAAGGGTTACTCCAACTCCACCACCTCAGACTGTATCTCAGCCAAGGGTGCTGGAGTAGGCACCAAAGACTGAGTAGCAGAGGGTGTGAGATGCAGATCTTGTGAGGTCTCTGACGGCGGTGAGAACTCAGATGGTGACATCACCTTTGAAGGGGTTGATGGGGTGGGATGGTGGTGTCATGGCATAGGTACCTCATTCTGACACCGATGGTGCTGTGCCAGAGGTCCCCGGCCGAGGTGGTGCCTGGCTGGGATAAACAAGGCTGACGTGAAGAGCCGGAGGGCTGGGGTGACAAAGGCTGATATGAGGAGATCGAAGGCTGGGCGAACAAAGGATAATGCGAAGAATTTGAAGGCTGGGGCAATGGAGAGGCAGGTGTCACCAGACAGATAGAGGATGTGATGGAGAACTGCTTGGTGATCCTTCTTGATTGCAACTTTAAGAAATTTTCATGGCCTTCTCGCAGGGGTGTGGCCATGGCATTGGTAAGGATGAGCTGCCAATTAGGATGCTTGCAGTAGTTGAGATGGATGTCCACAACATCATGGACTTACTGGAGCCTCAGGATATCAGCCACTTCATTGTTACCATTCTCTTCCTCCTCCCCTGCATCCTCAGTGCCCCCAGCAGTCACAGACTCCAAGGTTTCCTGGTCAAACACAATCTGGTACCCGGAGTCTCCCTCATCCACTTCCAGCCAACTGTGGATAGTGTTCTCAGTTAACTGTTCCCCTGCCACTTCCATCCACCAAAGTACTGAGCTTTGAAGCCAGTAAAGTCAGTAATGACCACTTCACTCTGGAGAAGCTTGTTCCAACCGTGCTCAAGCATGAGTGTAGAGCGCTCTCTCCAAGCCTGGGCTCAATTGTGGATCGCAGACTTGAGGGAATACCACTTGAGGTTGGCCAAGATCCTCTCTCCCCTACTGTCTTCACCTTGGGGCGCCTCCTCTTCCTCGTCCTCGTCCTCGAGCACAACCATCACGTCTTTCATAAGCCTCTTCCAGTACAGCTGTTTCGTTGCCGTGGTAAATCCCTGGTACACTGGTTGCAAGATGGAGGTCAAATAAGGGCAAGAACATGACCCCAATACGACCTCCATCTTCAACCAACTCCTCAGAAGGATGAGTTGCAGCATTGTCAAAGAGCAGCAGAACCTTCACTTGGTCAAGAGCAAGGCCAAGACTCTCTATCTGATCATGGATAATCTCCTTCACAGCATGATTGTAGAACCACTCTTTGAAGATCTTGGTTATGAACCAAGGCTTCAGTGAGTGAAAATAAATCATGAGGAGATTATCCATCAAACCCCAGAGACAAAGTGGTTGTTTTGCATGTTTTGTATGCCCCAATGTAACAGGTTTCAGACGATGCGAACCTGTTCCACTGGCACAACAGAAAGCAGACACGTGCTGTCTGCTCACATTACGTCCAAGATTCAGCTTCTTCTCATCAGTCAAGGTATTGGGTCTTGACAGACCTAAAGAAGAGACCAGTTTCATCAGTGTTATAAGCCTGATTGAGACACAGGCCTTCTTCATCAAGCAGGTTTTTCAGCTTTTTGTGAAACTCATCTACTCTTTCGGTGTGTGCATCCAAAGTTTCACCGTACGTACTCTTGTTAGTGAGCCCAAGTCGAAGTTTGAAATGAGTCAGCCAACCTTCAGAGGCACTGAAATCCATGAGCCCCAGTTGCTCAATAAAATTGGTGGCTGCAGCCTTCAGCCTGATGGCACACACAAACACGCCACTGCCAAACTGTTGTCAGAACCACTTCAAGCAGGCCTAGTTGAGTTTGCCCGTGCGTGGCCTGGCCATCCTCTGGCACTCATTCCGTTGAACAGTCATGCCACGTTCACCCTAGATGAACATCTTGATGGAGTCCTTGTTCTTCCACAGATCCTGTAACATGGTCCAGGACATATTGTAGTGCTGGATTAGCCTTGCTCCATCTTCTCAATTATCTCCACCTTCTCCTTGGAGGAAACAACACAATGCCTCCTAGCAGGTGGTGGAGGAGCCATGAGGACAACAACGAGGACCATACACAAGGCCAACAGGACCTGCAGCAGCTGGGGCACTGCACAAAATCCACAAACTCAGCCATCACGCAAAACTAGGGTAGAGTAGTCAGAGCACTAGGGCACGAAGCACTGAGTGGTTGTCACAGCACTACAGCAACAAGCTAGGCACGTGTGGCCACAGGTAAAGTCACAGAATTGGAGGGGTAGGCACCGAGTAGGTCATAAAATCACCTAACCTATACATCCCTACTATAGTAAACCAGAGCACTAGGGCACAAAGCACTGTAAGGCCACAAGGTTAGTCACAGCACTACAGCAAAAGATGATGCATGGGAGGTCACAGACTAAGTCACAGCACTAGGGTTAAGCAACTGCGTTGCAGGGTTTTCCCGTGCACCAACTGTGTCAAGGGGGGAAGTGGAAATAAGACTTAAAATTGCAAATAAATCACAAAGGAATCAACTTACGAAATCAAGTAGTAAGTTTTTACTTCATGCTGGCACACTTCACCGATTCTCTAAAGACGAAAATTTTATAAATTTTCTCAACAGTAAACAGCGAAGACTAATCACTCACGAGAGCTGAATTGTTGATACTGTTGGCCTCTGACAAAGTGTCCTTACTTCTAACAATCAATAACTAATACCAATATTAAAAAAACAGACTCTTGCTGGTGCTAACTCCTGGCTGGCATAATGGATTTATGAATTAATATGAAAGAACTGGTTTAACTACCAGCCGTGATTAATGTAATAAGTTTGTGCAAACTCAAAGTAGCAAACTAAAGTAAGCACAATGTGGAGAAATCAAACAAGATTATTACATTTAATCAAGATCAAAAAGAAGAATTGTTTAATTACAACAAATAAATTTACAAGGGAACTTAAGTAAATTCAAAATATCAAAGCAAATACACTAACTCATGTACTTGAACAACTACCTAATAATCTTAAGCTTAGAAAACAAGGAAAAGAAATACTGGTCAGAGGAGAAAATGGAGTCGCGGCTGCGAAATAGACTGGGCGGCTCTGCTTGCTTGAGGGGCTGCAATTCGCACTGTTGACATCCACTGACTTCTGCCAATCACCAACTCAGTGGGGAGATGCGGGGATCGTAGAACTGCTAGAGACTGTAGCCGCTATGACAGGGTCCTGCTTCTCTGCATTGCTCACAACGTCCTCGTCCCATGACAACTCAAAACCAATTAACTAATGTTCTCATGCCGGGTACAGGGGCATGGGAAATGGGCGTGGCTTAACAGCTAGAGAGGCGAGGTGGAGGAACAATAATTACACAATAAATATTGCTCAGAGAAACATACTGTCTATACATAAAGACAGTCACTCATGATACATAACGAATGTTGTGAAAAACTGTTTCAAATCTGAGTACAAACGCAAACAGTTAGCTGACTGAGCGAAGTTCTACCAGGTCTCAATATTGTTTAAGGGTTTCCATAGTAATAATACAATGTCATGAATTGCCATAATAATGCGATCTCGTAAATTCATGACAGACTGGGTCCCGTGTCCGAGCTGGATGAGATCGTCGCCAGAAAATGCATAGGACCACCAATTGCTTCATGTTTCAGCACTGGATACTGCCAAATTCCACCAGATGTTGTTTTTACCAGAGCCGAGCAAAAAGCTCCGGATGTTGCACTGAGTCAGATCTTGCAACAACGGATGACTGAGAATTTACTGTACTATTACTATTATTATTATTATTTTTTTTTTAATGCAAGGATGAAGAAACCTAAGGCGGGAGGCCCACAAGACTGTTCCCTCAAAGAAAAATTGAAATGATAACAGACAGCCAAATTTAAGATCCGTTCATTTCAAGATGCCTGGATGGACTACATTTAAAAGATTGGAGGTCATAGGCAGTAGGAAATACAAAGAAAGACAGTTCCAGAGTTGACCTGCTGCATACACAAAGGACTGAGAGTAATGGTTAACTCTTGCATTAAAGAGGTGGACAAAAAAGAGATAAGTGTTTGCTGCTAGATGGGTGCTGTGTGTCCATCACAGCGGTGAAGGGATGCAAACAGACAGTTAACCCATCTATGGCTGCCGGCACTGATGCAGTGCGACTTGTAGAAAACTGCAAACATTTTCAGGAAAGGAACAGAGGTCTGGGAGATGTTGACACATACCTACTCCAGCCTCTAAACCACACAAACAGTCATTACATCTCGCGAATCAGTCATGAGTGGATTTCAGTCTTTTGCTCCCCTCAAGTGTTAGTGTATATGAGAATAAAAATGCAAGAAAGTCAAGAAATTAACCTTTCCATGGCCGAAGGCCCAGAATTTTCCGTCCACACCCGGCCAACGCTGGGGCCATTTTTTGAAGTTTCGAAAATTGGTATTTTTTCCTTGCCATATTGAAGAGAGTGTTCAGAGGCACCCAACAGTGCAAATCCCAGCTTCCTCGATGCATTCTGTGGCTTGCAATGGAACATGGAAGTCGCAGAAATATCAGCAACTGATATCTGCCGCCCAGGGGCACTGCTGCAACGCAACTAGGCAGGTGTTATTTTTTTTTTTTTTTACCTCTCAAGACAATGAGAATGGTGCTGAAATGTTGCGCATATATGAGATATGATGATCGAATGATTTCAATACATAATATGTTTGGAATGGCCGGAAAAAATATTTTTATGAATACTTTTTCACCTTTTTTATATAAAATAGTATGTTTATGGTAGTTTCAAGTTATTGTTTATGTTATCATTGTGCCCATGCTTGGAAAAGGGAGCGAAATGGTTGAATTTTCAGTCCTAAATGAGAAAACTGCACGTCTTCCGAGGCTAGGCTCTGCTACGAGAGATGAAAGTGGAGGGTTAGATCCGATTAGCAATACGGAAGTTGAGTCGTAACTTCGAGCTCCCACACCATGAGCATGGCTAAAAATAGAATCGTAATGCAGTTTCAGAACTAAGTATAAGTCTAATTATTACGAATACAGAGACAAAGCAGATATAAATACGTTTACAAAGGAAAACGTATTTTTTCTGTAATAACACGTTCACCTTTCTCTATCATTTTACATTCATCTTCATCATTTTACCCTGTTATTTTCGCAAATGTATGTTGCTGTCTCATAAACAGGGTGGTTTTGTGTGTTTTGCAAGGGAAGAAAAAGATTATATTTTCTGTCTGGGTCGAGATAATGGATGTAACTGTATGTTTTTAGGCATGGCCATGAGCGAAAAAATCATACATCCATTCGCCACGGCAGCCTGTGGTGAACTGACAGATGATATGTGAGAGGGTAAGGTCAAGGTCAGTCTCATGTCCTAGATGCTCGTTCACTTCCTGAAAGTTTTCACAGTTTTCTACAAGTTGCACTGCATCTAATGATCCAAATCATTACAGCAAACCTCAGCAAATAGGTAAAGATACCAAGACAAAAGTGTATTTTTCACTTATTATCATGTCTTTTTTGTTTGTGCCTGTATTACTTCATAATCGTAAACAGGTGGTTGTGTGTGTTTTGCAAGAGAGGACAAAGATGATATGTTTTGCCTGGGTCAAGATAATGGGTGTAGTTCTGCTTGTTTAGGCATGGGCAGGAGCAAAAAAATCGAAAATCCACTCATCACAGCAGCAGGCTCTGAACTGTTTGATGGGGTGTCTGGGAGTGTAGTGTAGGTCAGTCTGAAGATGTTCAGAATGTTTGTTCACTTCCCAAAAATTTTTGCAGTTTTTTATAGGCTGCGCTCAAACGATGCCTGCGGCCATTTATCGGCTAAACGTCATTCGACGCCGGTGGCCACAGAAGGGTTAAAGTGCTGCACCCATTTTTTTCTCCTCTCATTCCTAAACCATCCAAAGTAAAGAAAAAAAAAATACATACAGGAATAAACATAATAAAAAAAAAAATGGGGGAAGAAATTCATAATTATGATATTTTTAATTACAAGTACAGTATGTAATACACTATGTACTGAATTGGTTCACTTCACATATTTCTTGTTTTGGACAAACATTTCAGCAACATACAAGGTGTTCTTGTGGTGAATAAATGTCTGTAAAACCCTTCCCTTCACATTAATTCTCTTGTTCGAGGTGCAAATCTCGGTTCATATTGAATCTTGGTTGAGATGGTTTGGCCTATACACACACACAGCAGACTAAAAAAAATCTCTCTTTCCACATGAATTAAACCACCCATAGTAAAAAAAAATAAAAATCTCCATACAGGCATAATCATTACAAACATAAAAAAGGAGGAAAAACATTCATAACTATGATATTTTTATTTATATATAGGGGCATTTGTCTTCTATCTATCTATCTATTGTCAGACGCCATAATCCCGTAAGGGGTGGCCATTTGACTTTGAGTTATTTGTTTTACAGGGAGGGGCACTAACCCTCTACCGACCCACTTGCTGACACATAGGGACCACGTATAGCTATATGGTTACCATCCAGCAATGTAAATGGTTTCTTGGCTTACAGGAAACCATTTGGCTTGTCACTCAATGTAAAGTCATCTCTAAAGGAAAGAAAAGCAATAAGAAGTGACAGGAAAGATGGGAGAAATAGGAAGAGAGAAGGGCAAGCACAGAAAAAGAATGATAAAGCCTAAGGAAGAAGTAGGCAACACTACATCAAATGAGTGGATGATGGTCACCACCAACTACCACAATTTGTCTTCTTAGTGTAATAGGAAAATTATATGTTAGGATACTCATTGACAGAGTTATGGAAATAACAGAGGAATTAGATGGAGAAGAACAGGGAGGTTTTACGAAGGGAAGAGGTTGTGTAGATCAGATATTCATTCTTAGATCTTTAGTGGAAAAGTTTCTAGAGAAGGGAAAGATGTTGTATGTGGCCTTCATGGATTTGGAGAAAGCATATGACAGGGTGGATGGACAAGGATTGTGGAAAGTATTAAGACTATATGGAGTAGATGGAAAGTTGCTGAATGCTGTGAAGGGTATGTATGAGGGTGCTAAGGTTGCAGTGCATGTGGATTGTGAACTGGGTGAATTTTTCAATCTGAAGGTTGGATTGAAACAGGGATGTGTCATGTCTCCATGGTTGTTCAATCTGTATATGGATGGAGCTATAAAAGAGATACAAGGCAGGGCAGCGGATGCTGGGGTGACCCTAATCAGAGTTGGCAATGCTTGGAAACTCCCTAAACTGTTGTTTGAGGATGATACTGTGTTGTTAAGTGAAGCGAAAGGGAGCTGCAAGGCTTGGTGGATGAGTTTGGGAGAGTGTGTACGAAATGGAATCTAAAGGTGAATGTAGGGAAAAGTAAAGTTATGGTCTTCGAGAGAGGTGAAGTCAGTGAATGTACAGTGAGGTTGGATGAGGAGGAAATGGAAAATGTAAGTGCATTTAAATATTTGGGTAGTCTGAGTAAGGATGGAAGTTTGGAGGGCGAAGTGCTTGAAAGGGTACAACAAAGAAGAATGGTTGCTGGTTCCTTGGAAGCAGTACTAAGAAACAGGGAAGTGCGCATGAAAGTGAAAAAGTTACCACATGACAGTATTGTGATACCAACTCTAATGTATGGAAGTGAAGCTTGGACGTCGTTGGAGGGACAGAAGTCAAGGGTGAGGGCAGTGGAAATGAGTTATTTGAGAGGTGTATGTGAAGTCACATGCAGAGACTGACTGACAAATGAGGATGTGAAGGAGCATTGTCGTGTGGATGTGGATGTGATAGGAAGAGTTAGGAGAAACACACTGAGGTGGTTTGGCCATGTGGAGAGGGGTAGGCCAAGGACGAGATGGAGGGATGGAGTGGAGAGGTATATGAGAGAGGGGGGTGTGAGCTGGGAGCAGGGCAGTGAAATGGCGGGGAACAGGGTGACATGGAGGTGATTTGTTTGTGGCCACCTTACGGGATTAAGGCGTCCGGCAATAGACAGATAGATAAATATTTATAAATACACATTATTTACTTTGTTCATTATACATATTTCTTATTTTGCACAAACATTTCAGCAACATATGAGGTGTTCTTGTGGTAAGTATATGGATGTAAAACCATCCCTTCCCTTCATACTAATTCCCTCGTCCGAGGTGCTAATCATGAGTTGTATCGAATTTTAGACACTGCAGTTTGGTCTGTTCCCACAATGGAGGACCCTTATCTGGTTAGAGTCTAAAAATATCATTTCTCGCCTCGCTTTGGACATACTCTAAACCACCCAGACAACAGAAATAACTCGATACTTGCATAAACATCTATCTATCTATTGCCAGACGGCATAATCCTGTACGGGGTGGCCATTTGACTCTGAGTTATTTGTTTTACAGGGAGGGGCACTAACCCTCCAACCACCCACTTGACACGTAGGGAGCACGTATGGTTTGGTTATATGGTTACCACCCAGCGTTGTAAATGGTTTCTTGGACAGGAAACCATTTGGCTTGTCACTCAATGTAAAGCCACCTGTAATGGAAAGAAAAGTATTAAGTAGCAACAGGGAAGATGGGAGAAATAGGAAGAGAGGAGGGCAGGCACAGAAAAAGAATGATAAAGGCTACGGAAGAAGTAGGCAGCACTACATCAAGTGAGTGGATGGTGGTCGCCACAACCTACCACTAAATAATAAACGTAAAAAAATGTGAAAAAAAAAAATTATTTTTTTTTTTTTATTAAACCTACCATACTATGTACTAATTTTGTTCACAATACACATACCCATCCATCTCAGCACCGGTGAAATTTTCGGGGGTGGAAAAAAAAAAAAAATTGTCACTGATATTATCGACATAAATCTGCGCTCCATATGGAACTAGGAAGCTCAAAATTGCACTGCCAAGTGTGTCTGACATTCCTCTTCAATTTGGCAAGAAAAAAAAAAAAAAATGAATTTGGAAACTAGAAAAAATCGGCCCTGTGGTTGGCCTGTGCGTCTTGACAAATTCCAAAGGCATGGCCACGGAGGGGTTAACAGAAGTAGCGACCATTGAAATACGAAGAGAGATGAAGATGCAACAGCAAGGCGAAGCGAAAAAAGGATGAAGGGAGCCTGTAAGAGGAGAATTAATGAGATGAAAAGCATTTGATTCCACCTTGTTAAGAAAAGCTGTATGTGGGGAAACTCCCCACACATAAGGGTCGTACTGTACACAGGTGAATAAAACCCCTGTATAAAGTCAACAACAGTCCAGGGTAAAGATGGCATGGAGTCAGCTTACCACGTCTATACTCTTTGAGCGAGATTTTACGAGAGGTTATATGATAATTCCAAGATAAATCCCGAGAGAATGAAACACCAAGTATGTTTAGTGATGATGCAGGATTGAGCTGTATACTGTTAAAAATGACAGGATACTCCTGCGGATGATCCTGACAGGCCGAAGATGTAAGAACCGAGTTTTTGATGCACAACATGATTACTTTTACCCCAATCAGAGATATAACCCAAGTCAGACATAAAGTGTGCCACAGACTTATCCCTAGATTGTTGAAGTAACAGCTGAGAGGGACACTGCAAGAAGCAGATGGAAAGGTGAAAGGTGGAATCATCAGCATATGAGTGGATACGATCTGATGTAAAGTTTAAATGGTTGCTAATGAATGAAGTGAGTTGGTCATAGGACACAGACCTGAGAGACACCACTGTCGATAGCTCAAGGAGAAGAACAGTGGTCATCTACAACAGCAGCAACTATAGAATGACCAAAAAGGAAGCCGGAGATGATGGCACAGACAGAAACATAGAAACTGGAACAGGACAGTTTGGAAATTAAAGATGTATACAAGACTCTATCGAAAGCCTTTGATATGTTACGTGCTTTTGCCAAAGTCCCAAAAGAAGGATGACCAGGAAGATGTGAAGACTGCCTGTGGAGCATCCATGGTGGAATCCATACTGATGATAGGAAAGAAGTTTGTAATAGGAAAGGTCCCTAAATTTTTTTTTTTTTTGTTAACAGATTCAAACTTCAGAAATACAGGATGTTACAGCAATTGGGTGAAAGAGCGCTGGGAATGATCACTTTTCTTTGAGTCAGGCTGAATGAGAGCAAACTTCTAGCAGGAAGGAAAGATACAAGTTGACAGACAAAGACAAAAGAGTTTGCCTAGGCAAAGTGTAAGCACAAAAGCACAGTTCTTGGGAACAAAAGGGACCTCATCAAGCTCTTATGTCTTGTTAGTACCGAGGCCGGTGATGGCTGAAAATATGTCAGTCATCTGAGGTGGAGTTAACTCTTTAAGGTCGCAAGTAGGCCCATGAGTATAGTTTGAGAAATTGCATTTTTGACCAAAAAAATCAAGGTTTGTAAGTTTAAAAAAAATATACAGTGAGGTCCCGGGTTACATCAGGGTCCCATTCCTGATATGTAAGGTAAGTCAAATTTGTATGTAACTCGAGTTTCTGATTGTACACTACATTGTACATTTATGGTTTATGTACTGTATTTGACCTGTTCAATGACCCCACAAAAGCTGTTGCTTATATGTGGCCAACAGGTCTTCTCAGTCAGACAGACCACGATTAATAAATATGAATACAACATCAACTAATCTTCATACTGTACTTCAATACGGGGAACCTATACGTGAAGCTATGAGCAAATAATTATGCTCCCTCTATAAAGCAGCTGAGTCACCCAAAATGTGTACAATACTGCTATGATGTATTTTCTTTATATAGTGGCATAATGGTTTTCTGACTGAAGATGTGAAGAGTAAAGTGAAGAACAGTAGAACAGATGGGGTGGTTGGACAGAGGTGTTTCCCAACTGAAGTGGAAAGAAATGACAGTACTCTGCTAGACATTTGATCAGGGAAGGGCCCTAGTGAAAGCCAATACAGCACTGTACCTACATTTTCCAAGCAAAAGATGATCCACAGGTATACTGTACATAGTTAATGGTGAGAAGGCTGGAGTGTGTGTGTGTGTTCTTACCTTACCTAATTGTATCTTTACAGGAATGAGTCAAGCTCGTACTGTCCCGTGTCTTAAACCATATTTATCGTACATATCCTTAAATTTGTGAATTCTTTTGGCACACACTATTTCATTCGGTAGTGCATTCCATTGGTCAATTGCTCTGTTTGGGAAACTGAATTTCCTTACGTCTTTATCACCTCTCTTCTTATGCAGTTTTTTGCAGTGTCCTCTTGCTGATGCTTCTCCATGTGTTAAGTAATCATTTATGTCTATTTTCTCCTTCCCTGATATGCACTTATATAGCATTATCATGTCACCTCTTTTCCTTCGCTCCTGTAGTGTTGGTAGATTCAGTTTATTTAGTCTTTCTTCGTAGCTTAGGTCCCTTAAGCTTGGTATCCATCTTGTAGCGGCCCTTTGAACTTTTTCAATCTTGTCTATGTGCTTTTTGGGATGAGGACTCCAGACTACTGATGCATATTCCAGGGTTGGTCTAATGAATGATGTTATTATCCTTCTTAGCATGTCTTCATTTATGTATGTGAATGCTATTCTCATATTTGCAAGCAGTGTATATATGTTCCGTACCTTCTCGCTGATGTGGTCAGCCGGAGATAGTCTGTTATTGATGATCACACCTAGGTCTTTCTCTCTTTCTGATGTGTATAGGGTTTTATTTCCCAACTTATAATCCCAATCAGGTCTTTTTCCACTTTCATCAAACTTGATTACATGACACTTGTCCACATTGAATTCCATTTGCCATGTACTACTCCATTCATGAAGTTTATTTAATTCTTCTTGTAGCTCTTTACAAGAGTCTGTGTTAGTAATTCTCCTTTGTATTTTTGCATCATCTGCAAACATATTCAGATAGCTCTCATTTCCAGTGTTACTGTTTATATCATTTATATACACTAAAAACATGATTGGGGCCAGCACTGAACCCTGTGGTACTCCACTAGTCACTTCTTTCCATGATGAGTAGTTTCCTCTTAGTACTGTTTTCATTTCTCTTTTTATGAGAAAGTCTTGCATCCAACAAAACAGTTTGCCTCGAATTCCTCCTTGATGGTACAGTTTCCATAAAAGTCTTTGGTGTGGTACTGTGTCAAGAGCTTTCTTGAAATCTAAATAGATACTGTCCACCCATCCTTCCCTTTCCTCTATTGTGTTTGTTACTCTGTCATAGTAGCTCAGCAGATTAGTAACACTTGATTTTCCTTTTCTGAAACCAAACTGTCTTTCTGTTATCATACTGTGTTCTTCTAGATGGTTTACCCAAGCTTTTCTTATAAGCTATTCTAATACCTTGCTTACAACACTGGTCAGTGATACTGGTCGGTAATTGAGTGGATTTTGTCTATTTCCTTTCTTGAATAAGGGGACAATATTTGCTTTTTTCCAAATATCAGGTAGTTTCCCTTGACTCAAGGATTTCTTGAAAATTAAAAATAATGGTTTACTTAACTCCTTTGCACATTCTCGTAGTACCCAACATGAAATTTCATCAGGACCACTTGCTTTTCCTCTGTCTAATCTACTTAACTCCTCCTGTATTACTTTTTCTGCTATCTGTATATCTGGTAGTATGTGTGGACATGCATGTTCCACATAGTCCCTCTCAAAATTTTTTTCTTCTGTAAAAACTAATTGGAAATTCTTATATAGTGCTTCACAAATATCCTTCTCTTGTGTGTAAGTGATTCCCTCGTCCGTAATTGATTGTATTATATCTTTTACTTTGGTTTTGCTTCTGATATAGCTGTAAAACAGCTTTGGTTGATCACTACTTTTATTTATTATATCCTCCTCAAACTGTTTTTGGGCTTCCCTCCTTATTCTTGTATAATCGTTTCTTGCCTGTTTGTAATTATTATACGCCCTTTCACTATTATGTCTTCTGTATCTATTCCACAACAAATCTCTTCTTTCTTTTGATTTTTTACGTTCTGTATTGAACCATTTTGTATTTTCTTATCTGCTTCTTTGTGCTGTGGGATGTACTTCTGGACTCCTATTTCATAAAATTCACAGAATTTTTTTATATACAGCATTTAAATCTTGTCCTCTAAGCTCATTTTCCCAATCAACTTCTAAGAAATACTTCTTTAGGTCTTGATAATTTCCCTTTTTATAGTTTAGGCTCTTTTTGTAACTGTCATTGCTGTTTACTGCCATATGCTATCCTGAAGTTATAATTTAGTACTGCATGATCGCTTTTGCCAAGTGGAGGGTGATATATTAAGCTGTCAATATCATTTTCTTGCCTAGTAAATATTAGATCTAGCACTGAAGGTACATCAAGTCCTCTTTTTCTGGTGGTTTCCCTCACATGTTGCGTTAGGAAGAACTCTTGTATGAGATCCAGGAGCTTTTGGTCCCAACAGCTTTCTTGGCTATTTATACCTAGAGTATTCCAATTTATATTTGTATTGAAGTCCCCAGTTAGTATAATTCTTTCCGATTTCTCTTCCATTTTATGTAGCAATGATCTTAAACTCTGAATTGTACTCTCTGCCAGGTCCTCATATTCATCTCTTTCCCATGTGTTTGATCTGGGTGGCATGTACAAATTGGCTACAATTACTTTACCTTCAGATGTGTTGATCTCTACTGCAATCAGTTCTACTTGTGATGGTATATCTAGTTTTATTTCACTGACTTTTAGATTTTTCTTAGTTAATATTATAATTCCTCCTCCTATTTTTAAATTTCTGTCTCTTCTCCATATATTGTATTCCTCTAAGTTTAGTATGTCATTGGATATCCTTGGTGTTAATTTTGTCTCAGTTAGGCATATTATTTGTGGTTCATTTTCTCTGACATAATCATTCATCTCTAGTAATTTAGAAACCATTCCATCCACATTTGAGTACATCAACTTTATCTTCTTGTTTATATACTTGTCATGACATGGTTCTACTACCTTCCTCCTTTTTCTTCCATCCTGTTTGTGTACCACTTTCGTACCTGCAATCCTATTACTTTGTAAAAAAAACTTCTTCTTCTCCTCTTCCGATCTTCCCTCATTTTTTGTTTTTGCTTCCTCCCTTTTCTCTTTCAGTAATTCCAGTTCCTCTTGTGTTAGGCATCTTTTTATCCATACATTTTTGAACTCCTCTTTTTCCATAAGATTCTTTGCATTTTTTAGTATCTCTTCCATAGTGTTTACACTCTGGAAAGTCACCTTTAGAGGTCTTGTCTTGCTTCTCTCATATTTCCCTAACCTTTTGTGTTCCTCTATGTCTTTACTACAGATTTCCTCTGATACTTCCTTCAGTAAGCTCATTACATTTGCCATCTCCTTTTTGTCTCTTGTGATCTTGTTTTTTAGATCTTCCTCTTCTATACCAGTGATTACTATAGATTTGTTTATATCTACTGAATCTCTGACTAACTTTGGATTGTTTTGGATTATTCTTTTCACTTCCTTTTTAATGCTTTTTTTCCTCCACCCTTGTTTCTAAGTCTTTCTTTACTTTCATCATTTCAGCATATGTGGTTTCCACATCATTTTTGTAGCTTTGCACAGCTTCATTCACCTGTGTTATCTTCTCCTCAATATCACTGCTCTGGTCAATAAGACTGCTTACTTGCCTAATTGTCTCTGTGTCATTTTTTAAATCTTCCATAACACTCTCGTGATTGACTACTGTACTTGCCATTTCACTCACTTTCTTCCTAAGTGTACTCAATTCCACTGTTAGTTCACTGATGGTTGTGTCTTTCTTATTGGCCTCCCTTCCTAGTTTTTCT
Source organism: Coenobita brevimanus (assembly GCF_032717465.1). Lineage (NCBI taxonomy): Eukaryota > Metazoa > Arthropoda > Malacostraca > Decapoda > Coenobitidae > Coenobita > Coenobita brevimanus. The sequence goes on from NC_137063.1 coordinate 5,551,869, forward strand.
ATTTCTTCCTTTTGCAAGTGCATCTGCTTCTTTATTTCATCAATTTCATTTTTGAAAGCCATTTCTAGTTTGTTTGTTTGTGTGTGTGTGTGTGTGTGTGTGTGTGTGTGTGTGTGTGTTCTTACCTAATTGTATCTTTACGGGAATGAGTCAAGCTCGTACTGTCCCGTGTCTTAAACCATATTTATCGTACATATCCTTAAATTTGTGAAATGTTTTGGCACACACTATTTCATTCGGTAGTGCATTCCATTGATGAATTGCCCTGTTTGGGAAACTGAATTTCCTTACGTCTTTATCACCTCTCTTCTTATGCAGTTTTTTGCAGTGTCCTCTTGCTGATGCTTCTCCATATGTTAAGTAATCATTTATGTCTATTTTCTCCTTTCCTGATATGCACTTATATAGCATTATCATGTCACCTCTTTTCCTTCTCTCCTGTAATGTTGGTAGATTCAGTTTATTTAGTCTTTCTTCGTAGCTTAGGTCCCTTAAGCTTGGTATCCATCTTGTAGCGGCCCTTTGAACTTTTTCAATCTTGTCTATATGCTTTTTGAGATGACGATTCCAGACTACTGATGCATATTCCAGGGTTGGTCTAATAAATGATGTTATTATCCTTCTTAGCATGTCTTCATTTATGTATGTGAATGCTATTCTCATATTTGCAAGCAGTGTATACATGTTCCGTACCTTCTCGCTGATGTGGTCAGCCGGAGATAGTCTGTTATTGATAATCACACCTAGGTCTTTCTCTCTTTCTGATGTGTATAGGGTTTTATTTCCTAACTTATAATCCCAATCAGGTCTTTTTCCACTTTTACCAAACTTGATTACATGACACTTGTCCACACTGAATTCCATTTGCCATGTACTACTCCATTCATGAAGTTTATTTAATTCTTCTTGCAGCTCGTTATAAGAGTCTGTGCTAATAATTCTCCTTTGTATTTTTGCATCATCTGCAAACATATTCAGATAGCTCTCATTTCCAGTGTTACTGTTTATATCATTTATATACACTAAAAACATGATTGGGGCCAGCACCGAACCCTGTGGCACTCCACTTGTCACTTCTTTTCATGATGAGTAGTTTCCTCTTAGTACTGTCCTCATATCTCTTTTTATGAGAAAGTCTTGCATCCAACAAAACAGTTTGCCTCGAATTCCTCCTTGATGGTACAGTTTCCATAAAAGTCTTTGGTGTGGTACTGTGTCAAGAGCTTTCTTGAAATCTAAATAGATACTGTCCACCCATCCTTCCCTTTCCTCTATTGTGTTTGTTACTCTGTCATAGTAGCTCAACAGATTAGTAACACATGATTTTCCTTTTCTGAAACCAAACTGTCTTTCTGTTATCATACTGTGTTCTTCTAGATGATTTACCCAAGCTTTTCTTATAAGTTTTTCTAATACCTTGCTTACAACACTGGTCAGTGATACTGGTCGGTAGTTGAGAGGATTTTGTCTATTTCCTTTCTTGAATAAGGGGACAATATTTGCTTTTTTCCAAATATCAGGTAGTTTCCCTTGACTCAAGGATTTCTTGAAAATTAAAAATGATGGTTTACTTAACTCCTTTGCACATTCTCATAATACCAAACATGAAATTTCATCAGGACCATTCTGGTTAGTACTTGGATGGGTGACCGCCTGGGAACACCAGATGCTGTTGGCATCCCTACTTGTCACGTGGGGTTGATGGAGGATTAGTGCCCCTCCCTGTAAAACAATTAACTCTAAGCCCTTGGCCACCCCGTCTGGGATACGTGGCATCTGGCAATGAATGAAAAATGAAAAAATGAACCATTTGCTTTTCCTCTGTCTAATCTACTTAACTCCTCCTGTATTACTTTTTCTGCTATCTGTATATCTGGTAGTATGTGTGGACATGCGTGTTCCACATAGTCCCTCTCAAAATTTTTTTCTTCTGTAAAAACTAATTGGAAATTCTTATTTAGTGCTTCACAAATATCTTTCTCTTGTGTATAAGTGATTCCCTCGTCCATAATGGAGTGTATTATATCTTTTACTTTGGTTTTGCTTCTGATATAGCTGTAAAACAGCTTTGGTTGATCACTACTTTTATTTATTATATCCTCCTCAAACTGTTTTTGGGCTTCCCTCCTTATTCTTGTATAGTCGTTTCTTGCTTGTTTGTAATTATTATACGCCCTTTCACTATTGTGTCTTCTGTATCTATTCCACAACAAATCTCTTCTTTCTTTTGATTTTTTACATTCTGTATTGAACCATTTCTGTATTTTCTTATCTGCTTCTTTGTGCTGTGGGATGTACTTCAGGACTCCTATTTCATAAAATTCACAAAAATTTTTATATACATCATTTAAATCTTGTCCTCTAAGCTCATTTTCCCAATCAACTTCTAAGAAATACTTCTTTAGGTCTTGATAATTTCCCTTTTTATAGTTTAGGCTCTTTTTGTAACTGTCATGGGGGTAGGGGGGTTTCAAGAATACTCCCCCAGTATCCCTGCTTGTCGTACGAGGCGACTAAAAGGGTTGGTGGTGGGTTAGTGCCCCACCCCGTAAAAAGAACTAACTAAAAAAGCAAATAAAGCGCCTCGGACCCGGACGGACCATACGTTGACGACTAAGGAACGGACAAAGGACATTCTGAGAGTAGGAACGTGGAATGTGAGAGGAGTGAATGATGAAGTGAAAGAGAGAGAGATTGTCCAGGTGCTTGAGGATGCAAAAGTGGATATATGTGGATTGACTGAAACTAAATGGAAAGGTGAAAGGATGAGAGAATGGGAATACGGTGTAGGTATATGTGCGGGAGTCAGTGAGAATGAGAGGGCAAGAGAGGAGTATGTCTGATGATAAGCAAGAAGTGGAAGGAGAATATAAGAGAGTATGGAACAGTGGGTGCAAGGATTGTATGGGTGAGGATGAAAGTAGGTATACAAGCATGGGCGATTGTATGTGTGTATGCTCCAACAGAGGATCGAGTGGCAAGAGTGAAAGATGAGTTTTGGGCGAAAGTAGAAGCATGTATGGACAAGTTTGAGAGGAGCGAGAGAGTGCTGTTGATTGGAGACATGAATGGCAAAGTCGGGAATGTACGAGTGGATGGAGTGGTTGGTCAGTGGGGTGTGCCAGCGGAAGTAGATGGGAATGGTAGTGCTTTGGTGGACATCTGTGCTGGTAAGGGGTTGGCAATAGCCAACACCTACTTTCGTCATAAGATGATCCACCGGTATACATGGAGAGTAATAAGGAGGATGGATGGTGAACTTGTTGAACGAAAGGCAATGATAGACTACGTGTGTGTGGATGAGCGAATGAGAAGACAAGTGTTGGATGCAAGGGTGTGGAGAGGGTGGGGGAATGGAGTCTCGGACCATCACTTAGTGATGGCCAAGATAGAGCTGCAAAGAAAGTGGTTGAGGAGGCGAAGGGGAAGACAGGAGGAAGCAGCTCCTGTGAGAAGAGTGGAGAAATTGCAAGATAGTGAGAAGAGGACAGAGTATAAGAGCATAGTGGAAGAAAGATTGGGAAGGTATGAGCTAGAGCAGATGGAAGGGGTGGAAGACATTATGTAAGATATTCACGGAAGAGATAAGCGCAGCGTGTGAGGTGGTTTGTGGAGTGAGGAGGAGATGCAAGGGTGTGCAAGGGACAGCATGGTGGAATGATGAGGTGAAACGAGCTGTGGAACAAAAGAAGAAGGCATATGGTGAATGGTTGGCGAGTAGAGGTAGGGGGAGAAGATGAGAGAGAGAAGAGAGAGTATATGTGAGCAGGAGAAGGGAGGTTAAGAGACTGGTGAAGGAGAGTAAGAAGAAAGTGGATGAAGAGTTTGGGAGGAATCTGAGTGTGAAATGGAGGGAGAGTAAGAAATTGTTTTGGAAGGAGGTAAAGAAAGTAAGGCAGTGTGAAAGGGGAAATAGTAGGGGAGTGAAAGATAGGAATAATAGATTGTTGGTGGAGAAGAGAGAGAAATTGAGGAGATGGAAGGAGCACTTTGAGGATTTGTTGAAGGTAGAGAGTGAGAGCAGTGTGAGTATAAGTGGTTGGGGAATGGCTGGGAGAAGAAGAGATGAGAGGAGGGAGGAAGAGATCAGTAGGTCGGAAGTAGTGGAAGCGATGAAGAAGATTAAGCTGGGAAAGGCCCCAGGAATTGATGGAGTGTGTGGTGAAATGCTTAGGTATGGGGGTGAGATTGTTGTGGAGTGGATATGGAAGTTGTGTAGATTGGCTTGGGAAGAGGGAAGGGTTCCAGAGGACTGGAAATCAGGTATAATTGTTCCTCTGTACAAAGGAAAAGGGGAGAGAGAAGTATGTGGTAACCATAGGGGTATTTGCCTTCTTAGTGTGACTGGTAAAATATATGGTAGAATACTCATTGATAGGGTTAGGCATATGACAGAGGAGCTAGTTGGAGAAGAACAAGGGGGATTTAGGAAGGGAAAAGGGTGTGTAGATCAGATATTTGTTCTAAGATGTTTAGTGGAGAAGTATCTAGAGAAGGGAAGGAAAGTGTACGCTGCCTTCATGGACTTGGAGAAAGCTTATGACAGAATAGATAGGAAAGGTATGTGGAAGGTATTAAGAATATATGGAGTGGAGGGGAAATTGTTGAGTGCTGTGAAGAGTATGTATGAGGGAGCTAGGGCTACGGTGCGAGTGGATGGAGAGCTGAGTGAGTTCTTTGATCTCAATGTGGGACTGAAACAGCGGTGTGTAATGTCTCCATGGCTGTTTAATATATATATGGATGGGGTCGTGAAGGAGGTACAAGGTAGGGCAGTGGATGTCGGGGTGGCCCTAATGAATGAGGGTGAGATTTGGAAGCTCTCGGTGTTGCTGTTTGCTGATGATACAGTATTGTTGAGTGAAGATGAATGGGAGTTGCAAGGTTTGGTGAATGAATTTGGGACAGTGTGTAGGAGGAGGGAAGCTGAAAGTTAATGTAAACAAAAGTAAAGTTATGGTGTTTGAGAGGAATGAAGTCACAGAGTGTGCAGTGAGGTTGGATGGTGAGGATATGGAGAATGTGAGTGCATTCAAGTACTTGGGTAGTGTGATGAGTAAGGATGGAACTTTGGGGGATGAAGTACGTGAAAGGGTACAGCAGGGAAGGAAGGTTGTTGGCACACTGAAAGCAGTGATGAGAAATAGGGAGGTGAGTATGGAAGTTAAGAAGTCACTGCATGATGGTATTGTGATCCCTACCCTGACGTATGGAAGCGAGGCGTGGACCTTGCAAGAGGGGAACAAGTCAAGAGTGAGAGCAGTGGAAATGAGTTACTTGAGAGGAGCATGTGGAGTGACATGGAGGGACAGGTTGACGAATGAAGAAGTGAAGGAACGTTGTGGGGTAGATGTGGATGTGGTTGAAAAGATTAGGAGAAATACACTGAGGTGGTTTGGACATGTGGAGAGGATGGAGAATGAAAGACTGACTAAGAGGGTGTATGTAGGTGAGGTGGAGGGAGGGAGAGGAGGGCTAGACCGAGGATGAGGTGGAGGGATGGAGTTGAGAGGTATATGAGGGAGGGGGTGAGTTGGGGGAGGGGAGTCAAATGGTGGGTGACAGAGTGACTTGGAGGCGTTTTGTCTGCGGCCACCCTTTGCGGGATTAGGGCGTCGGGCTATAGATAGATAGATAGACATTGCTGTTTACTATGTCATATGCTATCCTCAAGTTATAATTTAGTACTGCATGATCGCTTTTGCCAAGTGGAGGGTGATATATTAAACTGTCAATGTCATTTTCTTGCCTAGTAAATATTAGATCTAGCACTGAAGGTACATCAAGTCCTCTTTTTCTGGTGGTTTCCCTCACATGTTGCGTTAAGAAAAACTCTTGTATGAGATCCAGGAGCTTTTGGTCCCAACAGCTTTCTTGGTTATTTATATCTAGAGTATTCCAATTTATATTTGTATTGAAGTCCCCAGTTAGTATAATTCTTTCCGATTTCTCTTCCATTTTATGTAGCAATGGTCTTATACTCTGAATTGTACTCTCTGCCAGGTCCTCATATTCGTCTCTTTCTCATGTGTTTGATCTGGGTGGCATGTACAAATTGGCTACAATTACTTTACCTTCAGATGTGTCGATCTCTACTGCAATCAGTTCTACTTGTGATGGTATATCTAGGTTTATTTCCTTGACTTTTAGATTTTTCTTAGTCTATCTATCTATCCATCTATCTATTGCCAGACGCCTCAATCCCGTTTGGGGTGGCCACAAACAAATCGCCTCCAAGTCGCCCTGTCCCCCGCCATCTCACTGCCCTGCTCCCAACTCACACCCCCCTCTCTCATATACCTCTCCACCCCATCCCTCCACCTCATCCTCGGCCTCCCCCTCCCTCTTCCCCCATCCACCTCACTCACATACACTCTCTTCGTCAGTCTTTCACCCTCCATCCTCTCCACATGGCCAAACCACCTCAGTGTGTTCCTCATAACGCTTCCTATCACATCCACATCAACACCACAACACTCCTTTATATCCTCACTCGTCAGCCTGTCTCTCCATGTGACTCCACAGGCTCCTCTTAAATAACTTATTTCCACTGCTCTCACTCTTGACTTGTGTCCTTCCAGCAACGTCCAAGCTTCACTTCCGTACGTTAGAGTTGGTATCACAATACTGTCATGTAGTAACTTTTTCACTTTCATGCTCACTTCCCTGTTTTTTATCACTGCTTTCAAAGAACCAGCAACCTTTCTTCCCTGCTGTACCCTTTCAAGCACTTCACCCTCCAAACCTCCATCCTTACTCATCACACTACCCAAGTACTTAAACGTACTCACATTTTCCAATTCCTCACCATCCAACCTCGCTGTACATTCACTGACTTCACCTCTCTCAAAGATCATCACTTTACTCTTCCCTACATTCACCTTTAGATTCCGTTTCTTACACACTCTCCCAAACTCATCCACCAAGCCTTGCAGCTCCCCTTCGTCTTTACTCAGCAACACAGTATCATCTGCAAACAACAGTACAGGGAGTTTCCAAACACTATCCTCTCTCACCAGGGCCACTCCAACATCCACTACCCTACCTTGTACCTCTTTTATTACCCCATCCATGTACAGATTGAACAACCATGGAGACATGACACATCCCTGTTTCAACCCAACTTTCAAAGAGAAAAATTCACTTAGTTCACCATCCACACGCACTGCAGCCTTCGCACCATCGTACATACTCTTCACAGCATTCAACAACTTCCCATCTACTCCATATATTCTTAACACTTTCTACAATCCTTGTCTATCCACCCTGTCATATGCTTTCTCCAAATCCATGAAAGCCGCATACAACTTCTTTCCCTTCTCTAGAAACTTTTCCACCAAAGATCTAAGAATGAATATCTGATCTACACAACCTCTTCCCTTCCTAAAGCCTCCCTGTTCTTCTCCAACTAATTTCTCTGTTCTTTCTCTAACTCTGTCAATAAGTATCCTACCATACACTTTTCCTATTATACTATGAAGACAAATGCCCCTATGATTACCACACACTTCTTTTTCCCCTTTTCCTTTGTACAAGGGAATAATTATACCTGACTTCCAATCCTCCGGGACTCTACCTTCCTCCCAGGCCAATCTGCACATCTTCCACATCCATTCTACTACTATCTCTCCCCCATGCTTCAGCATTTCACCACACACTCCATCAATTCCTGGGGCTTTCCCCGATTTTACTTTCTTCATTGCTTCCACAACTTCTATCCTACTGATTTCTTCCTGTCTTCTCACCTCCCTCCTTCTCCCAGCCATTCCCCAGCCACTTATACTCGCATTACTTCTTAGTTAATATTATAATTCCTCCTCCTTTTTTTAAATTTCTGTCTCTTCTCCATATATTGTATTCCTCTAAGTTTAGTATGTCGTGTGTGTGTGTGTGTGTGTGTGTGTGTGTGTGTGTGTGTGTGTGTTTTTGTGTGTGTGTGTGTGTGTGTATTAATGACTGGCACTTGAAGTTTGAGAAATTTTAAATAAACAGTGAAAATGGCATACCACAGCTGATATTTTTACAGACTTGGAACCAAAAACAATTTCATGGTATTTAAAACTCTGAAAATTAAGGTGTGGTTCATCCTACAATATCAAACTTCTTGGTATCTTTATTTTTGTCTCAAAATAACGAGATTAGAGAAAGAGAGAGAGAGAAAAAATAAAGGTGACCAGCTGAAAGACAGTTGAAAGACAGAGAAGAAAAGAATTCAAATCATTTCCTATAATCAAAAATGTGTTCTGAAGGTTGAAGCAGTGACAGAATATGAGTAGTGAATATAAATCAATGGTTCCACGTGACAAGCACACACACACACACACACACACACACACGCACCGCTCGCTGGTGCAGTGGTAACGTTCTCGCTTGCCATCTGGTAGACGGGAGTTCGCGCCTCGCTCAGGTTGCGAAAAGTTTCACTGACGAAGTGGGTGGTTACTGTCCCCCTGGAGCAAGGGGACGGGTGTGTGCGTGTGTGAAGGTCACAGCCTTGCCCTTAGATCGGACTATATGAGCTCTCAGCTCCCTTCCGGGAGGGTAAAAGCTGACGATCACGACCATCAAGTGATCCTGACCGACCCGGTGAATTACACACACACACACACACACACACACACACACTGCAGTTGACCTGAAAGCAAACAGAAGTTTCACATTAACCTGGCTAAAAATATGATGTATTATGCACTGATCCTGCAGTGATCGCTGCTGCTGTATAAATACTGCACTCATGCTGTTACTGAATGTAAAGGTGTTGTGATGGGGAGGAGTACACTAAGGTGATATGGACATGTTCAAAGGATGGAGGATGACCATTTGGTTTGGAAGGTAAGAAGTGTGAGCATTGGAGGTAGGGGTGCAGGAGGCAGACTAAAAAAAAATACGTGGGATGAGGTCATATAGCGTGACCTCAGAGACAAGAGACTCAATAGGTTGGATACCAGAGACTGAACAGCATGGAAAGCCACCACCAGGTGACCAAGGCTGATGCATACATGCATGTTGGAGCCTTAATAAACAATATGATATGATACCATACAATAGCAGCCACAGTTATCATTTCTCCATTGTACTGGCATTATGTTAGATCACTCTTGGCTCAAAATTTTGCCACCATGAGTAATCAAGTTTTTTGTTGTAAGAAATTAAGTAAAAAAAAAAAAAAAGAAGAAGAAGAAGTGTTGGTGGTGTCTGAATTCATGCAGGAAGGTTTCCCGCCACTGTCCGTGCCTGGGGCTTGGCGGGCAGTCTGACTCAGGCCACCCTAGAGAGAGGACGCGCCCTTGCCTGTATCTATTAGAATAAATCTCAAGCTGGTCTCTTTTCCCATCTCTCTCCTGGTTCTCGCCCCCAACATGGCACAGTGGAGTCCTACAGGTGACCCAGGGGTGGCGCCACCAGTGCTCAAGCAGGTGAACCCAGAGTCAAAGACTGGTTCAACCGCATGGCTCCACGAGACCAAGCAGGCAGCAACATGTACAATGTGCCACCTCCCAAGCTACAATCCAGGAATGGGGACAGCCTACCAGCTGGTGTACCCAACCCTGCACCTGGAGGCACAGGCCCACTGGCGAGTGCCGGCATCACCTGCGGCTCCAGGTAAGGCTACTAGGGCCCACAGTGTCAAGTGATACAGCAGTGGTTGCAGGTGGGTCCCACCCTTGGCCGCAGGTTATGTGAGATTGTGGTGTGATCCTGAAGTGCAGCAATGCGTAGATGTACAGGTGGCCAAGCACAGATTCAAGGCCATGTGCAAGGAGGAGGCCACTGGTGTGGTAAGGAGTGTGGTGGGAGGTTTCAGGTGCACTGTGGGAGCATGATCAGACTTCTTCACATACACTCCGCAGCACAGTGATAGTGTGTGTTCATACGTGGTAAAATAGAGAGCCATGGCAGTAGAATGTGATTTTAAGTGCCCCCAATGTTCCTTAAATCTCGATGATTTCATGATACTCAAAAAGCTTGTGATGGGGCTGCACAACCTCAGAATAAAAACAGAAGTGCTGCGGCGCCTTCCAGTGTTGCAATCTGTGGAGATAATCACAAACGCCTGTGAAGTGTTTGAATTACCAGAGGAAACAGCAGGAGTGTGCAGCTATAATGGTGTGGCAGGTGCTGCAGTGAGTGACAAGGAGGAAACAGAAACAGCCGGTGCCACTTTGACACGGCAGGTGGTGCAGGGCCACCCCAGCCTCGTGTCCCTCCCTCACCAGCTAAGGGCTGCTGGAGGTGAGGTGGCAGCATGTGCAGCAGGGAGTGCCAGTAACCTGCTGTCAAAGCCACCTGCCACAGATGTGGGAGGGTCAGCCACTTCCAGTGAGTGTGTAGGTCAGAGAAGCAGCCCAGCCCCCACTGAGACCACTGGCAGCGTCATGGTAGCCTCAGGGTGGAAGTGGAGTGTGACAATCCACCCACAGCATGTGAGGTGACAGCAGTAGCCAACACAGGCACACGGGTATGCACAGCAGGACGCCACCTCATGTAGGGCCTTGGGCTGACACCCCGAAGTCTACAGAGACCTAGTGAATATTGATCACCTCGCACGCAGGATCATATGCGTTGTGGGATGCAAGGAATGCAGTTTCAACATGGGTGGAAGGTCTGCTATGGTGAACCTGTACTTCGCTGATGGGGTGCAGTGGCTATATCTGTCGCTGCAAACATGCATAACACTGGGCGTGGTGCCACACGGCTTCCCCAAAATGCCTGCGACCGTAAGGGCCATTGAACAGGTGGAAGAGCCCCCAATCTCCACCCAACCTGATACCCCTTATATGCTCTGACGGAAGAAAATGTGAATTTGTTGGGGAAATGGCTCCTGAAGCACTTTGGGCTCACAACATTTTCAGTGAACTGGGCCCCTCTGCTGGAGATGAAGGAACCAACTCACCTCATCCACCTGCGCCCCTGTTCAAAACCCTATGCAGTGAACACGCCAGGGTCGGTCCCCTGCCATTCCTATGATGACGTTCGCCGGGAACTGGAAGAGGACATAAAGAAGGGTATCATCGAGCCCGTACCGGCTGGAGAACCAATGGAATGGCGTTCTCGTACGATGGTGGTCCTGAAGGAGGACGGGCAGCTGTGCAGAACAATGGACTATCTGCGATTCAACTAGGCAAGCCAGCGGAAGACCCACCACACCTGCCCCCCATTTGATGCAATCACCAACGTGCCAAAGGACACATTGAAAACAGGAGCAGACGCTTATTTGGGGTACCACCAGATTCCCCTAGAAAGCAGAGCATTAAGCTAACCACCTTCATCACCCCATGGACCCGCTTCTGCTGCTGGCGCATACCCATGGGTCACTGTGCAGGGCAGGACACCTTCACCAAGCGCTCTGATGACACAACAGCAGAGATTCCCAGGAAACTGAAATGTGTCGACAACACGCTCCTGCATGACCATAGCGTCACTGATGCTTTCTGGCACACATGCCAGTTCCCACGAACGTGTGCGGAAAAAGGGATCATGTTCCGCCCAGACAAATTCCGCTTCTGCAGGAGGAGTGTGAGCTTCGCAGGTTATCAGCTTGGCTGGGAGGAGTATCAGTCTAGCCAGGACTTGCTAGGCAGTATAACCAATTTCTAGATGCCACCACGCCCCTCCCTTACAGATATCCAAGTGTCGTTCAGGCTGGTGAACCAGGTGGCTCCATTCCTTGCTGTTGCACCACTCATGGAGCCCTTCAGAGAATTATTGAAAAAACCATCAGGGAAAGTGGTGTACTGGGAAAGCCAGTATATCTTCGAGTCAACAAAGGAGGCGATAGGCAAGCTTGCGGCGGAGGGCCTCCAGTATTACGATGCCACACGGATCACAGCAGTGTTTACCGACTTCAGCAGGCTTGGCGTCGGTTTCATGGTCATGCAGCAGTACTGCCAGTGTGTGTCTCAAGATGCCTCCCTGTGCTGCAAGGGCGAATGGAAACTAGCCCTGTGCAGCAGCTGCCATCTAACAGTGGCCAAGAAGAACTACTCAGTGTTGGAGGGGGAGGCCCTTGCCATCGCATGGTGCCTGAAAAAGGCGTGCCTGTTCCTGCTGGGATGTCTGGACGTCACCTTTATCGCAGACCACCGTGCACTCACCAAGATCTTCAAGGACAAAGAGCTGAAATACATCAGCAACCCCAGAATACTCAACCTCAAAGAGAAGACATTGATGCACTCATTTTGCATAAATACCTGAAGAGGAAGGTGAATCGAGCAGCAGACACACTCTCAAAATACCCCGTGCCATGGGTCAGACCAGACAAGACAGACCTGGTGGAAGACGAGGCTACATGTGCCGTGGTTGCGGCAGCGATGGCCTGCGCCCAAGAAGACACAGAAGGTGCCGTCGTGGACCTCCATCAAATGGAGGAGGAAACGCAGCAGGACGAGGACTACAGGCTCCTCCATGAGAGCGTGAGCGTCAGGGACTGGGCCGACTGGAAGGATGAGGAGCTGATAGCACTCAACCTATACTACAGGATAAGGAGGCACCTGTTATGCCAGGGGATCACTGTCATGTATGCCAGCAATGAGGGGCACCTGCGACTTGTAATTCCCACAGTCACCAGGACAGGGACTCCATGCTCAGGCGCGCCAAGCAATGCATGTACTGGCCCGGCATAGATGCTGTGGTGGAACAGAAGAGGAGGCACTGTTGAGTATGCAAAATTAGTGCCCCATCACAACCTGCAGAAAACTTGCTGCCCACACCCCCACCCAAATACCCTTTCCAGCAAACAGTGGCTGACCTGTTCCAACTGGAGGGGGAAGAGTTCATCGCTTATGCTGACAGGTTAACTGGCTGGCTGGAGGTGGAGCACCTGCCTCGGGACACTGCCAGCTCATGGCTCATAACAGCCTTTCAAAAGTGGTTCAAAATGTTTGGTATCCCAGAGGTCCAGAGGTCCTGTCTTGTGACAGGGGTACAAACCTCATGAGTGGGGAAATGAGGGCATTCCTATCCACGTGGCATATGCAGCTGAGGGTATTGTTGGCCCATTACTCACAGTCCGACGGCTGAGCGAAGGTTGCAGTCAAGTCCGCCAAGCAGCTGCTCAGGAACAACACTGGCCCGGGAGGCTCCCTGGACTCGGATGCAGCCACCAGGGCCATGTTGCAGTACCTCAACACCCTGCTACATGACACCAAGGTGTCCCCAGCCCGGCTGCTGATGGGGCGTCAGCTGAGAGACTCCGTACCTGCTGCCAAAGAACGCTACAGGATCTGCAGGCAATGGGCCGGGATGCTGAGAAGCATGGAACGGGCCATGACCCACACTGGGGACACAGCAGCCACAGGATTCAACCAGACGGCTCACAACCTTGCCCCTCTCAATCCAGGCCAGCAGGTGTGCCTACAGAACCAGGAGATGGGGTGGTGGGACTGTGTAGGAGTTATTGTTGACACACCTGCCCCAAGGCAATACCTCGTGTGGCTGGACAGCAGTGGGCGAGACTCCTTCGGGAATCGCCACCACCTACACCCCTACAAGGAGACTGGGGGACAGACACTCACCAAGCACGTTGAGGGTGGTCCCAGGTGGGAGACCAACTGCAGGGGGGAGGTCCCTCAGCCTCTCCCTCCCCTGGAGAAGCCATGGAATGCTAGGCACACCCCAGGACACCTACTGTAGAAAACTATGTACCATGACACTGCAGTGTTTTGTATCCCTAGGCATATTAAGGTGCTTTGTAATGTGTACTGTATAAGCTTGTTGCACTTGTACCATGAAATCAGAGCAATGGTTGCTCCAGTGAAGGTATCTGAATTCCTTTTGTTGTAGCAATTATGCCATTCTGAAGTCAGCATATACATGACATGTAAATTTTGCTAGCTTTGTCATGTACCACTGAGGGTCAGTATTTGCCCATTGTTTTGTTAATGGAGTGACCTCCCTCCTCATAGACCAATGTGCTTTGTATCAATACTGCAGGAAGTGGGGAATTCACTGCAACGGAGAGGGGGTGTTGGAGTTTGAATTTGTGCGGGAAGTATTCCCGCCACCACCTGCGCCTGGGGCTTAATGGGAAGTCTGACTCAGGCTGCCCTAGAAAGAGGCCACGCCTTTGCCTGTACCTATTAGAATAAATCTCAAGCTGGCCTCGTTGTTTCCATCTCCCTCCTGGTTCTCACCCCAACAAGTGTGCTGTGGTGATGAACTAGTCATGAGTGATGATGCAGTATCATGTAGGATGGATGCCATTGTACCATACAAGCACCTCTCCATGTCTTTGATACACAGTTCAATGCACTTGATATACAGTAACAGTAAATACATATTTCATTTTTAAGCAATCAAATTAATGTCTTAGTTTAGTCTAGGTAGGGATACTGTATGCTTAGTTTGGTTATGTTAAGTTGAAGCGGTTTTCAAGTCTAGGAAAGTATGCTGGGGATCAAGCAATGTACTGTATACAGACTAGAGTCTATGTACTTTAATCTGTATGGCATACTCTGGGTATAAGTGGATTAATGAGTGAAAAGAAAACATCTGTTAGGGGCTGTGACTGAAATCCCCTTTTATACTACTCTTCTATCTATCTACTGTATATACCTAGGCTGCTTCCCCCAAGGAAAGGGAGGTAGCCGAGACAGGACGACACACTCCCCATTTACTCATCCATTCAAACACATTCATTTGCATCTTAGCCCCAAAGGGGAGAACGGACAGATCCTCATCGCACCACACCACACAAGGGTCAACTGCGCAATGCAATCAGTGACATCTGCAGCAGGGCCCGACAGCAGAGCTGGTTTACCCCTGCCACATCATAACAGACCCATCCCCTTACCCGCACCTGACCTGACTAGCTGATCAGACCAAATGCGGGAGAATATCCCCTCAGGGCTGCGTCATCACTTATTCATTCACAATTTCTCTCCATTTATTTCTGTCACGCACAGTCACTCTTCCTTGCTCAACAGACATCCCTCTCCATCCAGCGCTCTCTTCATACTGTCCATCCATCCCATTCGTGGTCTTCCTCTCAGCCTTACACCTCTCACATCAGATCTAGTTATCTTTTTCACCAATCGTTCATTATCCATTCTCTCCATATGCCCAAACCATCACAACACCCTCTGCTCAACTCTACCAGCCATCTCCCGAACAACTCCAGTTCTCCTTTGCACTTCATCATTTCGCACTCGATCCATACGCGTCATTCCACACATACTCCTCAGACACCTCATCTCCATTACATTCAAACTTTTCCTCTCTGCTACACCCATATTCCATGTTTCAGCCCCATATAATGCAGTTGGTACCACAACAACCTCATACAGCCTTCTCTTTACATCCATTCTAAGTGAACGACATCTAAACACTTTTTTCATTCCTCCCAGTACCTTTCCTACTTCATTTATTCTAAATTTCACTTCTGCATCTATTCTTCCATCCACAGCAACATGTGACCCTAGATATTTAAAACACTCTACCTCCTCAAGCAACTCGCCATTCAAAACTATATTCATCCCCCTACCATCTATCAACCTCGTACACTTCACTTTACTCTTATTCTCATTTACTTTCAATTTCCTCCTTTCACACACCCTTCCAAACTCCTCTACCAACTGTCTCAATTTCTCCTCTGAATTAGCCACCAGTGCAGTATCATCTGCAAACAGCAGCTGCTTCAGATTCCACTCTCCACCATCAACATTCACCAGACTCAGACCTCCACCTAAAACTCTTGCATTCACCTCCCTTACAACACCATCCATGTAAATATTAAACAACCAAGGCGACATCACACATCCCTGTCACAGCCCCACTCTCACGGGAAACCAATCACTCACAGCATTTCCCACTCTTACACATGCTCTACTATTTACATAAAAACTTTTCACCCCTTTTAGTAACCTACCATCAAGTCCATACAATCTTAAAACAGTCCACAAAGCCTCTCTATCAATTCTATCATACACTTTCTCTAAATCCATGAATGCCCAAAACACATCCTTGCCTTTCGCTAAATACTTTTCACACACTTGTCTCACAGCAAACACCTGATCCACGCATCCCCTCCCTCTCCTAAAGCCACACTGCTCATCACCAATCACACCCTCTGTACCCTCTCTAACTTTCATAATTAACACTCTACCATAAACCTTACCTACAACACTCAACAGACTTATACCCCTAAAGCTAGTACATTCATACTTATCACCCTTGCCTTTATACAACGGGACCACACAAGCACTTGCCCAGTCAATTGGCACCATACCTTTCACAAAGCACACATTCAACAATCTTACTAACTAGTCAACAATAATCACTCCACCACCCTTCAGGCATTCCACAGCACACCCATCCATACCTGCAGCTTTCCCTGTTTTCATCTCCTTTACTGCCTTCTCCATTTCCTCCTTCGTGATCAAAGAATCATTCAACTCTCCCAACACATTTATTCCTTGCACCCTTCTATCCGCCACAATCTCAGCCACCCTTTCCTCCTCTACATTTAACAATCTTTCAAAATACTCTGCCCATCTCTTCCTTACTGCATCCATCTCAATTAACATCCTTCCATCCTCTGCTTTTACTCATTCTTCCTTCCCAGACTCTCCCTTTTGCACCCATTTCACCTCCTTGCAAAACATTTTCTTATTCTGTTGAAAATTCTCTGTCAGCCGCCTACCCCACCTCTCATCTGCTGCCACTTTAGCATCACGCACAGCCCTTCTCGCCCTATTCCTCTTTTCCTTATACCTTTCATATGACATCTCATCCTTCATCTGCAGCCACACTTCATATGAACATCTCTTCTCAGCCACAGCCATACTTACTTCCTCGCACCACCATTCACTTCCTTTTCTTACACCACCACCCACATGTCTCACACCACACACCTCTTCTGCATGCCCCACCACAGCACTCTTAAACAACTGCCATTCCTCCTCCACACTGCCATTTTCCTGATCTTTCACTGCATTCCAATCATCTTTCATTTTCTCCTGATACTCTATCTTTCTCTCTCTTTTATCCAACTCACTCACTTTCAAAACCTCCCTGCCACACCTAACCCTCCTAGCTCTCACCCATCTCTTACCTACTCTTAACTTTCCCTCCACCAGGTAGTGGTCAGACATACCTCCACCCTCCCCTCTCAGAACTCTCACATCCAACAATCTTCCTATTACATTCCTAGACACAACCACATAGTCCATCAAAGCTCTATCAACAACCCTTCCATCCTCCTGTCTCACCCATGTATACTTATAAATATCTTTCTTCTCAAACAGCGTATTTCCAATCACCATCTCTCGCTCAACACACATCGCTACCATTCGTTCCCCATTTTCATTTCTTCCAGGCACACCATGCATACCAACTACACTTTCAACTGCTACATTTCCCACTCTAGCATTCAGATCTCCCATCATTACCACATTCACATTCGCTCCAAAACTCTGCAGACATATCATTCCAGAAAGACTCCCTCTCTTCTTCATCTCTTTCACTACCAGGCTACTCTTACAATGCAAATTTCCTCTACATGATGAAGACTTACTTGTACAAAAAAAATAACTGTTATAGAATACCCAAATATGTTACATGTCCTCCAGTTTTGGACAGCCTTACCCCCCCCTTTTTTCACCGGCTGAATTAGGGGTTCTTCTCAATAAATCTTTTTATACATAAATGCTTTGATAAGTCCTTAGTAATTAAGGTGGGGGATTCTCCAGTTCCTAACAACACCTGATATCATATTTGTTAAAATTAGGTTAGGTAAGTTTAGGTTAGACTGCTAAGTTAGACTGGATCATTTTAATAAAGAACAAAGACAGGAGGTGGAGAATCCCCTCTCCTCTTTATTAAGTACTAAATGATGCATTTGCAATGGGAAAGTTGTATGAAAACATCCACAAGACAATGTCAAACATACTTTTTGAAAATCGTGAGGTAAGACTGTCTCAAACTGTTAATCCAAAGATCAGGTTGTATACAGTACCAAAAACTGTAAACTGCCTTTACTGTTTCACGTTCATTCCAAGAAGATTCATATACTGTATACACCACTACCTAGTGAATATTTTCAGTCTTGGCCAACTCCCCCTTCCACTCAAGATGGTGTTCATGGTTATGCAGCATACATCACTGGACTTCAATTGGTAATTTTTTTGTTCCTGAATCCAAAACAATTTTAAAAGGTGTGACTCTGACTACTTTTTGTGCACTGTGAATCAAAACGTGTAAATATATTTTCAGTCTTTAGGCATAAGTTCAAAGCCTTGCTTGCAAGTAAGTAGGGTATTATTTAAGAACAAGTCTTGAGGCAGAATTTTAAACAGCTTTCCAATGGCAGTTTCAGAGTTTCGATACAACCAACCACATACAAATATATGTTGTGCAAGGTAACTATTTCTAACCTTTACACTAACTGATCTTATCTTTTTACTCAACATCAACACAGCCAACAAATTTATCTCCAGTATATATATATATATATATATATATATATATATATGTATATATAGTTGGGTTTGCAACTGTACTGTTAAAATAATTCTCGTTACACTGAAAATAGTGTTAAAAAATGGTTAAGGATTTGTCTAATTTCAAAAATTCTTAAAACATACACGTAAAAATGTTCATACATTACCCATTTTCATAAATATGGTCACTTACATACGGCCAGCTGATCGTTTGAGAATGTATCCTGAAAAGGACAAGATGTACGATAAAGCAAAAAGTACATCATACAGAAAAGTATTACCTTGAAGATTCTTTTTCCATTTCACGCCTAGATATGATGGTTCTTGGTAAAGTGGTCACAAGTGCGAAGGTCCGTCGCACGACTTCGACAGTGTTTATGGGCTTTAAACTTATCACAGAACCTTTAGTCATTCATAAAAAAAGGAAAAAAAACTTCAACCCTAAATATTATCGATAACTATAAATATTGTAAAATGGATTCCTATATATAAATGTATATACATTATTGCGCAATATCACTGCAGCGTTCTTTTTAAAATCATTTAATATGATTAATCGTGGTAAGTGCGGGAAATCTAAAGCTTCAGAGAGGGTTAGTGAGCACAATAAATAAATAAATATTTATACACGTACATAATATCAAAACAAACACAAGTAGTTGTGGAGCAACACGTAGGATAAACGAAATATCAAGTGACAAATACAAGAGGCGTTAGGTTATACAGTTTTTAAATGGGGTGGGCAAGCCTAATCTAATTTATGGGGGGCTGCCGTAGGAGGTAGTATACCTCCCAAAGTTGCCACTCTGGCAACCCTTCTGGCTTGCTGGTTGGTTTCCATTTCAGAAGGAAACCCAACATGCGAACATTATCGTTTTCATAGGCAGTTTCTTTAGCTGAGGGGAGGAGGCAGAGCCGTGCGCAGGGATCCCATAAAAGCGATGACTGAGAATAAATGCTGAACAGGGGCAGAGCAGCATTTCCTTGTGAACTTCTAAGTACATGTCAGCAATACTGTGCATGATGTTCAACCGACGGAGACAAGAGGATCAGAAGTAATCTATATGATAACCCCAGGTCAGCCTGAGACCGCCCAAGCTCGTGTCTGGTTTGTATGGGAAAGGGAGTGCCATTATTTCTGATCTCCAAGAGTCCTGGGAGCCTCCTCAGTTGACGTACATTAGACCATCTCTCACGGGCAATGAACAGCAAACATGAATTCCCATATCAGAAGCCAGGTAGCAAAAATTTGTCAACTTCCTGCTGCAGGACTGAGCATCCTCTGAAATGTTTGACATGAAGAGGAGGGAAACGTTGTCAGCACAGATAAGGAATGATCCCCCAGGGGACTATAGTTAGGGGATGTCCAAAAGAAGGATATTGTTTAGGAGAGTCCTGTGACACACTTCTGGACCGTAAAGGGGACAAGATATTGCTCACAGGAAGCGAGAGAAGGTGCGATCTCTGCACCTAAGCCAAGACTGGGACCGTCACTCCCAGGGTACAGTCGAGTCTGCCCAGCAGAGATGAATGCACGTGAAAGTCCTCAGTGGCTGCCAGGAGGAAATAATGAAGGCAGTAAGTGTGGGAAATGTGCTTAATTTAGAAGAGGGAATAGGTGGTACCGTGGTTCCATGACCAGACCTGAACCCACACTGCGCCTCCCTAAGATGGCCAAAGTTCCAGGCAACAGGTACTCTGCACTCAAGGAATTTGGACACATTAGACAGTAATATGATAGGTCTGTAAAAAGATGGGCAAGGGAGAGTTCCTAGGTTTTGGAGAGGGGAGGGAAATAATCTTTCTAAGGAGCAGGAAAAACCCACGAGAGATAACTGTCACTAAACAACGAGAGAAAAGCCGGATGGAAAGGAGAAAAGGTATGCGAGGAACTCGTATATATCCTTTTACAAGCCACATGTCTTGCTGCTCTGCAGAGTTCGGACTACTACGATAATGTAAACTTTTCCAAGTCACATGTCTTGCTGCTCTGCAGAATTTGCACCATTACTGTAAAGCTCAAATGGTGAGATTACGGGGAGGGTTAGGAGCATGGGTAGGGGTCTTTGTGATAAACAAGGCTAGATTTCATGTTTTCATCTCCATGGGTGCAGCCAAGAAGGTGGGGGGAGTGAGTTGCCGAGGCCCCCCTGTCTAGCAGTATAGTCTGAGCGGATAGTCATTTAGCAATTTAGTATATTTATTTATTAATTGGAATATTAGTGACTTTCTTGGTTGTTTTCTTTACTCTTTAACACAAGATGCATTTTTTATTGGTCTATAGTAGCCTATACAGCCGACTATTGTAAGATTTTCTAAGCAGTTTTAGGCATGACAACCACAATTCAAGCTCCCTTCCAGAACGAAATCCAGGCTGTCGTTCATTTTTTTTTTTTTTTCCCCGGTGGTAGTGGATTGAAGACACTTTCACAGTTGCATCGTAAATACAGTATTTCAGTGCCATCTCTTTTGAGTGATTCTAGTTCTCCATCTGTCTATAACAGGGTCAACTGAAGATATGTTTCGTAGGCGAACGAGTATTTTGAATTTATGTGTATGGGTCCTGGATAGGACCTTTCGGTGTTCTCGCCGTGAGTTATGCGATGTGAATATCATATTCACCCATGTGCTATTACTATGGCACTTTAGTGTTCGACACAATAATATTTAGAGTATAGTACTGTACAGTTTTCCCCAAGTGGCACAAATTATAGATTTGTGGGATTGTACATTACTTAATACATTGGGTACGAAATTAAGTCTCGACTCGAGATGAGATGTAAACAAACGAAAACTGTGACTACTAGCGGCGTCTTAGTGATTGGTGGTTTGTACGGATTAGATTAGTGCCTAGAAAACTTCATACTTGCGTATCAGGCTGGTCATAAAACGTGGATTCTGCAAAACAACCGTTGTCTTATCAAGAAATATTCCCTGAAGAAGTAGAAGAGACCGGGAATCATGGCTGACATACGACTGGAAGTTCCTGCCGAAAATTCTGTATTGGAAGTATTATATGATGGCTCGGAGTTACATCAACAGTAAGTTTTCCACTTAGGTAAAGCTTACGGTAGGTTTTAAGGTAAATTTTTACAAGTCGCCAGTACACCCCCCAGGTTGTGCAGTATATTTTTTGGCATTTTTTGATGAGATTTGAGTGATTTTGACCATCATTTTTGTCGGAAATGCATCATTTTGCCTCTTTTCCAGTCATGAACTTTGACTGGATGAGGAGGTGAAATGAACCATTTTCGACAGAAAACGAAGGCAAAATCACACAAATCGCATCAAAAACCACCAGAAAAATATATTGCACAACTAGTTAACCTAACCAGACAGACATAAACTAACCTAACTTAACCAAACCTAATCAAAGACCTAACCTAACCGACAGAAAACAAAGGCAAAAATCACTTAAATCGCATCAAAAACCACCAGAAAAATATATTTCACAACCAGATAATCAAACCAAACAGACCTAAACTAACCAAACCTAACTTAACTGACAGAAAATGAAGGCAAAAATCACCGAAATTGCATAAAAGAAACACCGCAAAAATATACCACACAACTGGTTAATATAATCAAACAGACTAAACTAACCCAACCTAATGTGCTGCAGTGGAATGGTTACCTTAGAGATACAATGGTCTAGGTTGTGCAGTATATTTTTCTGGTGGATTGTGATGCGATTTGAGTGATTTTTGCCTTCGTTTTCTGAGGAGAATGCTTCTTCTCACCTCCTCATCCAATCATAGTTCGTGATTGGAAAAGAGGCAAAATGAAGCATTTCCGACAAAAATGAAGGTCAAAATCACTCAAATGCCATCAAAAATTACCAGAATAAATGCACCGTGTTTTCTCAATAACTCAAAGGCTTCCTACGGTTCCGAGTGGAAATGCTTAATAACGCATAAATAATTAATATTACACTCGATGCTCAGATTACGTCCTACCTCATCGGAAGCCAAAGTGAGAAGGATTTGAATTTTCCACCCAGAAAATATCAAAGACCACACTTGAAATAGATCGGTACAATAAAATCACGTGACATAAAGTATGCCTATGAGTGGGTGAAACAGACCTAGCAGATGCATGTGCAGTTGACAGAGGGATAAACACATTTACGAATGCACGCATTTTTTACATGGACTGTCCGAGTCAACATCCAAGGTATGGTTTTTTGGGAAATTTTAATTAAATTCATTATTTCTGTATATATCGATTTCCAAATGGGGTTATGGGGGTCCTTTAGCATTTTTATGTAATATGCTATGCGTTTATGGTGTTAATATCCCTGAACTGCATATTGGCAATTTATGAAATAATACCAGTTTTAAAATTCAAGGTTAAAAGTTTTTGGACAAACTGCAAGAGAGCTCCTATTAACAAAATTTATCTATCTATCTATAGCCTGACCCCCTAATCCCGCAAAGGATGGCCGCAGACAAAAGCCTCCAAGTCACTCTGTCACCCACCATTTGACTACCCTCCCTCCAACTCACTCCCCCTTCCCTCATATACCTCTCAACTCCATCCCTCCACCTCATCCTCGGTCTACCCCTCCCTCTCCCTCCCTCCACCTCACCTACATACACCCTCTTAGTCTTTCATTCTCCATTCTCCACATGTCCTAACCACGTCAGTGTATTTCTCCTAATCTTCTCATCCACATCTACCCTACAATGTTCCTTCACTTCTCCATTCGTCAACCTGTCCCTCCATGTCACGCCACATGCTCCTCTCACGTAACTCATTTCCACTGCTCTCACTCTTGACTTGTTCCCCTCTTACAAGGTCCACGGCTTGCTTCCATACGTCAGGGTAGGGATCACAATACTATCATGCAGTGACTTCTTAACTTCCATACTCACCTCCCTATTTCTCATCACTGCTTTCAGTGAACCAACAACCTTCCTTCCATGCTGTACCCTTTCATGCACTTCATCCCCCAAAGTTCCATCCTTACTCATCACACTACCCAAGTACAGTACTTGATTGCACTCATATTCTCCATATCCTCACCATCCAACCTCACTGTACATTCTGTGACTTCATTCCTCTCAAACACCATAACTTTACTTTTGTTTACATTAACTTTCAGATTCCTTTTCCTACACACTGTCCCAAATTCATTCACCAAACCTTGCAACTCCCATTCATCTTCACTCAGCAATACTGTATCATCAGCAAACAGCAACACCAGAATCTTCCAAATCTCACCCTCATTCATGAGAGCCACCCTCACATCCACTGCCCTACCTTGCACCTATCCCCAAATCAAACCCACACTCAATAAAACATGGCTTTTTCACAAACATTGAACAGTACAGCATATTATTACTTTATTCTCAAAGAGTGCATAGTACAATAAATAAAATAGTGTGAAACCTTGACAATGAAGTCTTGCAACGCAGTTGTAGAGTAGAGTACACTTAACTGTACCTGACGTACCGTACTGTACAGTTCTTAAAAATTACATTTATTACTACACTTATCACTACAAAAACTGTTCACATCCACTTATCACTGGAACCCTTTTTGGACTTGTCTCGCTTACTTCGAATTTCTATCCGAATTAAAATTGTTTGTCTGGTGGTCAAAAAAGATCTGAATTAACCAATTTCCGAATGATACGGGTTCGAATTAGAGAGGGTTTACTCTATACATACAGGTATATATATATATATATATATATATATATATATATATACAGTATATATATATATATATATATATATATATATATACACAGTAATCCCGCATATTTCGCGGTGGTTACGTTCTTGTAACCCCCGCGAAAATTCAATTCCGCGAATACTCTATTAACAATTGAATCTTACACTTGTATCCACCATGCTGCCCATCACACAGTCCACGTCCATACTGATTGCGAGACAATTTGCCGTCAGACAATTCCCCGTCAAAACATGGACGATTCCCCTTCAGAACAATTCGCACCCTGGACGATTCCCCGCCATTCTATAAATATACTAATCAGTACTTTCATCAATATACTTATTATTAATTAATCAATACTTTAATAACTATATTTCAGAGGGATCCAGCAAAGTCTATGTTCAGTAGCGTAGGTTCTGGATATTACTTATTAGTTGCACCTTTAGTCAATAATTAACTTGTTTCTTCCTCGCTGTAGTCGCCTTTGAATTATATTCTAGCGTCACCCATAGCTATCTTCATTAATGAAGGCGAATTGTTTTGTGTTTGTTGTGACTGCGAATTGTCCCGAAACCTCCATACTCATCCCGAAATACCTTCTTACAAGATTGAAAGCACATACTCCATTATGAAGGAAAAACGTAAACACCGTACTGTAATACACAATTATCTACACATTTATTCACAAAACAGTACAAAATAAAAAGATGCATTAACTGGTGATAGCAAACACTCGCACGGTCGTTTCTTAGCTTGTCCAGTAACACAATTTTCTCTGCTAAGGTCATAACTTTTCTTGATCGTTTTGTCACTTTGGAGTTCTTACTAATTGTATTATTAGCCTTTGGTGAGGCTGGCTTACGTCCTGGGGCCATGTGGAAAGCAAGTGGGAGGCAAGAGGCTCATATCATAGTGTGGTTACAAGCACACCAGCCACTTAAGACAGTCAGGCGTGGACTGAGGAATGCGGGACAGAGAGCAGTGTTGCCATATCCAAACAACGAAATTATGCTAGGGCAATGAAAAAATTATGCTAGATTGAGCAAATTTGTTCCAAGTAAAAAATGAATTATGCTAACTTGAAGCTAAATGATAAAATTCTATACATATTCGTTCAACATATTAATTATGTATTGTTTACTATGAAAATATTAAAATGAACTTACATACAGTAAGAGGGTAAATATCGGTTTTCTGCCCATACTGCTTTTTCCCACGAAACTTACGTTTTTCTGATGGATTTTGATGTGATTCATTCGATTTTGAGCATCATTTCCGTCGGAAATAACCAGATTTTGAGATATGACCCCCCCCCATCCCCCTGAAATAATGGGGGATCTTTGGGGAATCGGGGGTTATAGGGAGGGGGGGAAACACAGAAAATGGTCATTTCCGACTGAAATGAAGCTGAAAATCAAATGAATCATACCAAAATCCATCGGAAAAACCTAGGTTTCATTGGTAAAGTACAAAGCTCAAACTTATCCTAACCTAACCTAACCAAACCGAACCTAACCTAAAACCTAACCTAACCTAACCTAATCCAACCTAACCTAACCTAATCCAACCCAACCAAGCCCAAACTGAAAGTAACCAACTATTCAAACATCTTCTTACCTTATTCGTCTCTCTCTCTCTCTCTCTCTGATTTGTAGCTTTTATAAAATTATTCCAAAAATATTCCATTCCATTCTAAATTATGCTAGAATGATTCTAAAACTAATATGCTAAAAAATATTCCAGACTCGAAAATTTGATCAAAATTATGCTAAAAGAATAAAATTATGCTAGATATGGTAACACTGGCAGAGGGGCCACAGGAAAGGGACAGAGGGTGGCGTGAGTTTACCGCGCTACAATTGGAAGTTGCGGGAATTTCAAATTTTTTGTTTTCTGTATATTCAAGGATATTTTTGTTGAACTTATTAATGCTAAGAAAATCCGCGAGAGGGCAAAACCGTAGACAAAAAATCCGCAAAAAATGCGGGATTACTGTATATATATATATATATATATGTTTTTATATATGTATCTATCTGTATCTATCTATCTACCAGTATCTATATATATACAAATATATATATATGTATATATATATATATATATATATATATATATATATACAGTCAGCGCAATGGAAGTCTGGACCCTCTAATTCGCACCATATATTTGGTAGGGTCGAAGAAATATTGTAGGAAAATTCCTGTAGTCGGTGCATTTTTTTCTGGTGGCTTTTAGCAACTTTACAGGCTTATCACCACATTCTGTGAGATTATTAGCTCAGTGCCTGCCTGACTTTGGTTGGGAGAGCATGTCAGATTTTCTTGTCCTGCCTGGCACTTGTTAATTTCAAAGCTCTCGTTTTCACACCCTCCTCTGCCTTAGTGAATCATTGGAGATGGGTCTGAAGCCACTAACTGATGTAGGAAAAGTCCGAATTTTAACTATGAGAGGAAAATGTAAAAATTAAGGGGAGGCTCCAGTGCAGCAGTATGGCTGGGGATCTTGAAGTCTTTCTGAAGTCGATGCTGTATGGTTCTTTCAGACACATCTTTCAGCAATTCTAGGTACATATCTTTCAGTTGTCTAGCAGTCAAACGTGGGTCTTTTATCACAGCTTGCTTCAGTAACCTGTCTGTAGTTGGTGATGTCTTCCTTTTAGGTCCTAGCCTGTCTTTATGTTGGGGAATTGTGTTTTTTGGCAGGTGGCGGGCAGCAGTGAGCAGTGCCATAACGGCAGATTTTCCTCGCCCAGTTTGAATACAAATATCCTTAATTTTTACATTTTCCTCTCTCATAGTTAAAATTTGGGCTTTTTCTACATCAGTTAACCCTTTAACCGCGGGTGTCATCCCAGAATGACATTGCAAAAACTGGACCAAACCGCGGGTGTCATTCTCGAATGTTTGTGAATATTTTGAATACCGCGCGTTTTTTCCGTGCGCCAATTGTTTCAAGGGAGAGTAGCTATTAAGTTCTTTCACTCCAGCCGACCCCCACCTCCCTCCTCCCACCCCTTGGGCCCCCACCTCCCACCCCCCGGGCCCCCCACCCCACCCCTGACCAAACGCGCATCAGTATCTGTCCAGCTGTGTGAGTGACAACACTGCTGATGTGGCAGTGAAGTCCAGGCAATTACAGTGCCTTTTACCTGCCTCAGTGAACACAGAGTGGGTGTTTATCGTATGTGCAGTGTACATATATGTTTATAGTATTATTATCAGAATGAGGTTGGCATTTGGTAATGGTGTGTGAGCGAAAAATAGTGATTACAACACCGCTGATGTGGCAGTGAAGTGCGAGCAATTACAGTGCCTTTTACCTGCCTCAGTGAACACAGAGTGGGTGTTTATTGTATGTGCAGTGTTCATATATGTTTATAGTATTATTATCAGAATGAGGTAGGCATTTGGTAATGGTGTGTGAGCGAAGGTAATGGTGTGTGAGCGAAAAATAGTGATTTTAGATCGCTCACTTCTAATGGCACTGCCCATCCAGTGATAGTCAACGAAATCATGAAACCCACATCATTGCAAAGCCGAAGGTTAGTACTTTCTAATGGTACCTTATTTTTCGCTCTAGATTTATTCTGTGCAGAGTTATAAAGGTTTAAAGTTTGTTTACGTTTTGGCTGGAACCCCCGCGGGAGAGGCCAGTCGGGGCAAAACAATGCCCGCGGTTAAAGGGTTAATGGCTTGGGACCCATCTCCAATGATTCACTAAGGCAGAGGAGGGTGTGAAAACGAGAGCTTTGATATTAACAAGTGCCAGGCAGGACAAGAAAATCTGATGTGCTTTCCCATCCAAAGTCAGGCAGGCACTGAGCTCATAATCTCACAGCATTTGGTGGTAAGCCTATAAAGTTGCTAGAAGCCATCAGAAAAAAATCCACCGACTATAGGAATTTTCCTACAATATTTCTTGGACCCTACCAAATATATGGTGCGAATTAGAGGGTCCAGACTTCCATTGCGCCAACTGTATATACAGTAATCACTCTAATATCCGGACGCCCAATATCCGAACATCCCCACTATCCGGACATAAGAATGATTGGGGCCCAAGCCATTCCGAAAAAATGCAAAATTATACTTACCTCATTTCACTCTTTAATGTCTTTTACTGGTGTGAATAGGGTGTTAAGAGCTAGGCATGTGCAGTAGGAAAGTGTTTTTCTGAGTTAGGCTAGGTTAGGGTCCATAAGTACCAGTCCAGGAGCCAGTCACCAGAATGTTTATTATTGTATGAACCTACTTCTAAACCCTCATTTTATGTTTCCTTTGCATTTATTTCAGTCATTTATGTGCCTTATTGGTGTGATTTGGATCTTAAATAGGTGCTATGCATGTCCAGAGGGAGTTGTATAGGTGTTTCTCTGAGTTAGGGTCCATAAGCTGGGGCCCAATATCCGGACAGAACCAATATCCGGACCTACCTATGGCTCTATTACGTCGGATATTGGAGTGATTACTGTATATATATATATATATATATATATATATATATATATATATACACACACACACACACACACAGTAAGACCTCACTATAATGGAATAATTGGGGCCCAAGCCATTCCGAAAAATGCAAAATTCTGATAAAAGCGACATCCGGACTTCCCCCTGCTAATCCGGACTTTTTCCGGTATATCAGACATTAGTCCGCATCTCACAAAAGGTTTTTAAACTGTTTTGACTAACATTGTGGTTCTGTTTTATGTTATAACTTCACTATATTAATCAATTGGTATAATATATATAATAATACTGTACTGTACACTGCTAAACATGTCTTTTAACCCCTAAAACGCGGCTGTGTACGGCCGATCCCCCCGCTGTGGCGGGGTTGTAGCGGGGTCTGAGTACCTGTGGGAAAATATTTGCCAAAAATCAGAGATTAACCCTAGAGCATTAAAATTTTTATGGCATATAGTACTTACATTCAGCTTTCTCCTGAGACACATGTTGAGCCTTCGTGGACTACCAAAGGACTTGTGAAGACTTGCAAAGTTGGGTAACAAAGTCTTCACTTTCACACCTCCAGAAACCCGGTTTTCTTTCTACCACAGCCTCAATCTGTCACAGTACACTTTATACAACAACGTACAGATTGTTTGGAATCCGTATTTGTACAATAAGCACTGAAAATAAGGCTATAATGAACGGAGCGCACGGCCGACATGCAGCGCGGCGGCGATCTTCCCATCACTATTGACACATTTGCCTTTTCACGGCTAAAAACACGTATACTACATTATTTTCCATCATAGTACTTCGCAAACGTTCGCTTGTCACTATTACGGCCATAAAAATCACTGTCACTGCCAGTATTGTGGATCGGGAATGAGGAAGACCACCGCGGCGCGAGTTTATTCAGCCTTACGGCAGGCACTTTATTCTCGCTCCGGTCGGCCACTCGCACTTCATTTCTATCGCTCACTTTCACTCTAGCTGTCCGTTTTTTGCCTTATTCATCAGTGTCACTGTCCATTGTTATAAAAATAATATTTTCTACACAACAAACTGTCACTGTCAAAACATAGAATAGAAACATATGCTTTCAACTTCTTACACTGGAGTGACTGTCACTCTCAATACTTATATTATTACTATGTACAATTATTTACACTGAAATCACTGTCACTGTCAGTGCTTTTACAACTACACACACTAATTTACACTCATCAGACTGTCACTGTCAGTACGTAAAAGAAAACTAAACACTAGTATCACTGTCACTCTCAGTATTATTTTCAAGATTCTTACCCTTATTTTCAATATCTAGTCAGGCTGTGGTAGTCAAAGAAACACGGGTAAGCGCAGAGGGGAATTTTGCACTCTTTGCACTGCAAGGAGGTGTGCCTAAATGTTCTGTCTTGCCTGGTAGTGTGGCTGCACACAAGTCACCTCCTGAGTGCTTTTCCCCTCTTGGCAGTGCTAGGCAGTGGCTCCAGGCGGTGTTGCTGAAGGTAGTCCTGGCACTGTAGGTGGTCTGGAGGTGTGTGTGAGTGGCGCCTGGGACCTGATGCAAGTACCTGGCCATAATGCTGAAGCAGCTGGTAGACACAAGTCTTAGAAAATCTTCGGAGAGAGTAGTTTGCTGGCTTCCTGTTCTTGATTTTATACAGGATGAAGGCATTCAGCATGCACATATCAATCAAGTGCAAGAACACCTTCCTGTACCAACGACGATTCTTCCTCAGGCAGTCTATCTCTCCGATCGTCATGTCAGACTTGTCCACCAGCCGCATATTGACGTTGTAGTCAATGACAGCATCAGGCTTCATCACAGGCTCGCCAGTCCTTCTGTCAACCTTCCCTGTGGCCAGCATTTCCCCCTTGTGTACTGTGGTGAGCACATTCACGACTCTCTTATCATGCCACCTGATCGCAAGCATCTTGTCAGTTTTCTTCAGGTGCACGTCTCCCCGCTTTGATTTTTCAGCCTCGGGGAAGGCAGGGTAGTGTGCCCTATTGCTCCTGACAGTGCCACATGATCCGATGCCGTGTTCAGAAAGGTACTTGGCGAGTTTAGGAGCTGTACAGTAATTGTCCGTATACAGGACATGATTCTCGCCAAAGTACTTTTCCAAAAGCACTTTCACCACAGAACCAGAGAATCCAAGGGGGTCAGTCTTGTCCAAATCGACATTGCTGGCGGTGTAAATCACGAAGTCTAAGATGAACCCCATCTTGCAGTCGCACAGCACGAAAAACTTGATTCCAAAGCGGTGCCGTTTGCTTGGAATATACTGCACAAACCAAAGACGGACCCTGAACAAAACCAAGGACTCGTCAATCACCACTTTCTTGAAAGGGCGCAGGAACCTCGTAAACTTATCCTTGATCAAGTTCAGGATTCCCCTCACTTTCCATAATGGGTCAGTTCGGGAAGGCTCATCATTGTTCGCGAAGTGAAGGTAAGTCCTGAGCTGCCTAAAACGATTGCGGCTCATGTATTTATTGAAGATTGGTGTTGGGCAAAGATCGTCTGAACTCCAGTATTCCTCCAGCTTATGTTTCCAATTGTGGGGCATCAATAACATCAACCCAATAAATACAAAGAGTTCCCTGATTGTTAGAGGCACCCATGCTGCCATCCGCGACGTGGATGGCGTTGCCGCCTCACCTTCTCCTTCACGAACTGCAGCAGATTGCCCCTCGTACCTGTTCGTCTCGGTACAAATCTGCTCCATTACCTCGTTGTCAAGGAAGGCCAACAGGTAGTCCAAGCATTCATCATCCTCTTGGACAGGGAAGTCAGCCTGAACTCCACACCCACTGTCATCAAAGGACAGATCTTCCGGCACAAAATCTGAGCCCTCTGACCACACGAAGGCATCAAGAGTGCCCTGCCTAGGCTGGGAGGTGCTGGGGGCGGCGGGGGGTGAGGCAGGTCGTGTGGGAGTGGGTGAGGCAGGCGGTGAGACAGTGCGTGAGGCAGAGGCTGTCCTAGGTCGTGTTGGTGTAGTGGTGGTGGTGGTGGGGAGATTATCAGAGGGTTCAAGGTCACTCGCGGTGGCGTGACTGGCGAGTTGCCTAGTGCGAGTTTCCTTATGAGCTAGCCTTACACTAGGGGACAAAGTTCTAGCCCTACTACCACGAACACTGGGCCTATGGAAACCTCTACTACGTAAAGTCGAAGGTCTGCTTCCCTTCCGAGGTGGTGAAGGCGACTCTGAAGACTCAGGAGACAGGGCAGCTGAAGAGGAGGACGAGAGAATGGGGCTGGGAGTGCGTGGCGGGCTGGCGGTGGCGTGACGTGGCGTAGGGGACAATGGCTGTGAACCGGGGTCACCACTCCTTTTCCTCTTGGCCCCCTTTCCATATTCTAAGCCCCTTTTCACAGGAGCCTTGCCTGTTGAGGTGCTTGGCACAGAAACAGTCACTTCTGGCACAGACTCAGCACTCGATTGCTTGTCAGACTCTGCCAGGCTTGACCAAACACCGACGTCACTCCCATAATCCATAGACGCTTTCAATAGTTCACTGGCTATTGCAGAGTCACTCAGTCCCTTAGCAGTTCCTGGTAAGGTTTTGAACGGGGTTGAGGTCACAAAACCCTTTTTCGGAGGGCTGGAAGGCACAGACTCGGAAGAGCTTGAATTTGACATGGTGTCACCGTGGAAGATTCGCGTGGACTGACGCTAAACAGGGGCAAACCGCGCAAAAAAATCACAGTGTGACAACTGGGGAAACAAGCGTTTCCCAATAGCAGAAAGTGCTTGCGAGATGACGGCGCAGATTGACACGTATGAGCCGTCCGCGCGCTGCCATATCGCACGACGAGGGAGGGCCGCGCATCGGTGCATGGGTGGGTAAAAAAAATGAAACTTGGCAACAACCGAGGTCAGTAGTACAAAGGTCAAGTGTGCTAAACGTAGCTCAAGGGTGGCGGTACTGATAGACAATACCAGCTGGAGCCTGCTTGCCCGCGGTTATTCAAAATTAACTCAAATCGCAAACGCGAGAATGGAGAATGAAAGACTGACTAAGAGGGTGTATGTAGGTGAGGTGGAGGGAGGGAGAGGGAGGGGTAGACCAAGGATGAGGTGGAGGGATGGAGTTGAGAGGTATATGAGGGAGGGGGGGGTGAGTTGGGGGGAGGGGAGTCAAATGGTGGGTGACAGAGTGACTTGGAGGCATTTTGTCTGCGGCCACCCTTTGCGGGATTAGGGCGTCGGGCTATAGATAGATAGATAGATAGCAAATGCGACGATCCGCCGTTCTGTCCTTTGGGCCGACCGTCGCAAAAGCGACGATCCGCATTTAAGGAGTTAATTACCTTATTGCGGTGAACATACCTGAAGTGGTCAGGCAGTCCAGACTGCTTCTTGCTGTATCAGACTTTTTCCGTTATATAGGAAATTAGTCTGGTAGCTCCTGGAGTCCGTTAAAAGAGAATTCTGGTCTATTGAAGTCCATGATATTGAGGTTTTACTGTATATATATACTGTATATATATATATATATATATATATATATATATATATATATATATATATATATATAAACACGTTTTTTTAAACTCGTGTTAGTTGAGAGGTAACTGTGTTGCCAGACGCCTTAATCCCAAATGGGGTGGCCACAAACAAAACGCCTCCACGTCACCCTTTCCCCCACCATTTCACCGCCCTGCTCTCAGTTCACACCCATCTCTCTCTCATATACCTCACCAGTCCATCCCTCCATCTCATCCTTGGCCTTCCCCTCCCTCTCTCCCCCTCCATCTCACTCACATACACTTTCCTTATCAGTCTCTCACTCTCCATCCTCTCCACATGGCCAAACCACCTCAGTGTGTTTCTCCTAATGCATCCTATCACATCCACATTCACACCACAATGCTCCTTCACATCCTCATTTGTTAATCTGTCTCTCCATGTGACTCCACAGTCTTCTCTCAAATAACTCATTTCCACTGCTCTCACTCTTGACCTGTGTCCCTCCAACAACGTCCAAGCTTCCCATAGGCTTACGGTAGAGTTGGTATCACAATACTGTCATGTAATAACTTTTTCACTTCCATGCTCACTTCCCTGTTTCTTATCACTGCCTTCAAGGAACCAGCAACCTTTCTTCCTTGTTGTGCCCTTTCAAGCACTTCACCTTCCAAACTTCCCTCCTTACTCATCACACTACCTAAGTACAGTAATACCTTGATATACTATTCCCCTGGATGCGATACCCCGGCTTAACGATGGGGGTAGAAATTGCACCATACCCCTCCAAATGATGGCCAAACCCGGTTTAACGATGGGTTTTGATTTTTCTTACTGATTTTGATGATATTTTAGACTAAAATTGTGTGTTTAGGTTGATTGATAAACTGCTTTTAGACTTCAAGTAATGTGTTTTAGCCATATGTGGGGTGAACATTGCCATTTTGGGGTACAGTTTACTAAGCTTGATGTTTTCCAGACTTATATTTGATGATATTCAGATTATATTTGTTGGTTTAGGTGAGTTATTTACAGGTGTTAGGCTTAGGTTAGCGTCCTTGACAGCTGTTAAGCCATTTTAATTGCCTTTAAACCTGTTTTTGGGCTCATCTGGGTGGATTTTGGACTTGGTTTGGGGGGAAAACCAAGGCTAGTAATCGGTCCACATTGAAATACAGTAAAACCTCGATATAACGGACTTCAATAGACCGGAATTCACTTTTATCGGATTTGAGGAGCTACTGGACTAAATTCCTATAAATCGGAAAAAGTCCGATAAAGCCAGGAGCAGTCCGGACAGCCTGACCACTTCAGCTATGTTCACCACAATAAGGTAAATAAAAGACATGTTTATCAGTGCACAGTACAATGGTAGTCAGAACAGTTTAAAAACTTTTCATTCTATCCAGACTAATATCTGATATATCGGAAGAAGTCCGGATTAGCAGGGGGAAGTCTGGATGTTGCTTTTATCAGAATTTCACATTTTTCGGAATGGTTTGGGCCCCAGTTAGTCCGTTATAGTGAGGTCTTACTGTACATGTTAAAAGTATCCCAGTATACGATACCCCTCCTAATGATGGGGTTTTACGTAACCAATTAGATTGTTAAACTGGGGTATGCCTGTACTTAAACGTACTGACAGTTTCCATTTCCTCATCATCCATCCTCACAGTACATTCACTGACTTCACCTCTCTCGAAGACCATAACTTTACTCTTCCCTACATTCACCTTTAGAATCTGTTTCTTACACACTCTCCCAAACTCATCCACCAAGCCTTGCAGCTCCTCTTCATCTTCAGTCAACAACACAGTATCATCTGCAAACAACAGAACAGGGAGTTTCCAAACAATGCCCTCTCTTATTAGGGCCACTCCAACATCCACTGGCCTACCTTGCATCTCTTTTATAACCCCATCCATACAGTATACAGATTGAACAACCATGGAGACATGACACATCCCTGTTTCAACCCAATCTTCAACTTCCCATCTTCTCTATATATTCTTAATACTTTCCACATTTCTTGTCTATCCACCCTGTCATATGCTTTCTCCAAATCCATGAAGACCGCATACAACTTCTTTCCCTTCTCTAGAAACTTTTTCACTGAAGATCTAAGAAAGAATATCTGATCCACACAACCTCTTCCCATCCTAAAGCCTCCCTGTTCTTCTCCAACTAACTCCTCTGTTATTTCCCTAACACTGTCAATAAGT
Source organism: Coenobita brevimanus (assembly GCF_032717465.1). NCBI lineage: Eukaryota > Metazoa > Arthropoda > Malacostraca > Decapoda > Coenobitidae > Coenobita > Coenobita brevimanus. The sequence goes on from NC_137063.1 coordinate 5,587,148, forward strand.
ATCCTACCGTATACTTTTCCTATTACACTAAGAAGACAAATGCCCCTATGATTACCACACACTTCTTTTTCCCTTTTCCCTTTGTACGAGGGAATAATTATACCGGACTTCCAATCCTCCGGGAGTGTACCTTCCTCCCAGGCCAATCTGCGCATCTTCCATATCCATTCTACTACTATCTCTCCCCCGTGCTTCAGCATTTCACCACACATTCTATCAATTCCTGTGGCTTTCCCCATTTTGACTTTCTTCATTGCTTCCACAACTTCCATCCTACTGATTTCTTCCTGTCTTCTCACCTCTCTCCTTCTCCCAGCCATTCCCCAGCCACTTTTACTCGCATTACTTTCATCCTCTATGCTTAACAATTCATTAGTGTGTTCTCTCCGTCTGCTCACTTTTTCTCCCATTTCAACTAGTAATCTACCATTTTTATCTTTCACTTCCATACTAACTTCATTGCCACCCTGTCTGACTCTCTTTACCTCTTTCCAGAACATTTTCTTACATTCCCCCCACATTACACTCAAATTCCTTCCAAGTTCCTCATCCACTCTCTTCTTACTCTTTCTTACTAATCTTTTCACCTGTCTCTTCCTTTCTACATATAACACTCTCTTCTGTCTCTCAACTTCTTCCACTCCCCTGTTTCTCATCCATTCATTGTATGCTTTTTTCTTTTGTGCCACAGCCTGTCCCACCTCTTCATTCCACCATGCTGTTCCTTGCACCCCCTTTTGTCTTCTTTTCACCCCACACACCACCTCACATGCTGCACATATTCTTCTGTGAATATCTTGCACACACCTTCCACGTCCCCCATCTGTTCCATTTCATATTTACCCAATCGTTCCTCCACTTTTATATATATGACAGAGTATAAGAGTATAGTGGAAGAAAGATTGGGAAGGTATGAGCTAGAGCAGATGGAAGGGGTGGAAGAAGTATGTAAGATATTCACGGAAGAGATAAGCGCAGCGTGTGAGGCGGTTTGTGGAGTGAGGAGGAGATGCAAGGGTGTGCAAGGGACAGCATGGTGGAATGATGAGGTGAAACAAGCTGTGGAACAAAAGAAGAAGGCATATGGTGAATGGTTGGCGAGTAGAGGTAGGGGAGAAGATAAGAGAGAGAAGAGAGAGGTATATGTGAGCAGGAGAAGGGAGGTTAAGAGACTGGTGAAGGAGAGTAAGAAGAAAGTGGATGAAGAGTATGGGAGGAATCTGAGTGTGAAATGGAGGGAGAGTAAGAAATTGTTTTGGAAGAAGGTAAAGAAAGTAAGGCAGTGTGAAAGGGGAAATAGTAGGGGAGTGAAAGATAGGAATAATAGATTGTTGGTGGAGAAGAGAGAGAAACTGAGGAGATGGAAGGAGCACTTTGAGGATTTGTTGAATGTAGAGAGTGAGAGCAGTGTGAGTATAAGTGGTTGGGGAATGGCTGGGAGAAGAAGAGATGAGAGGAGGGAGGAAGAGATCAGTAGGTCGGAAGTAGTGGAAGCGATGAAGAAGATTAAGCTGGGAAAGGACCCAGGAATTGATGGAGTGTGTGGTGAAATGCTTAGGTATGGGGGTGAGATTGTTGTGGAGTGGATATGGAAGTTGTGTAGATTGGCTTGGGAAGAGGGAAGGGTTCCAGAGGACTGGAAATCAGGTATAATTGTTCCTCTGTACAAAGGAAAAGGGGAGAGAGAAGTATGTGGTAACCATAGGGGTATTTGCCTTCTTAGTGTGACTGGTAAAATATATGGTAGAATACTCATTGATAGGGTTAGGCATATGACAGAGGAGCTAGTTGGAGAAGAACAAGGGGGATTTAGGAAGGGAAAAGGGTGTGTAGATCAGATATTTGTTCTAAGATGTTTAGTGGAGAAGTATCTAGAGAAGGGAAGGAAAGTGTATGCTGCCTTCATGGATTTGGAGAAAGCTTATGACAGAATAGATAGGGAAGGTATGTGGAAGGTATTAAGAATATATGGAGTGGAGGGGAAATTGTTGAGTGCTGTGAAGAGTATGTACGAGGGAGCTAGGGCTACGGTGCGAGTGGATGGTGAGCTGAGTGAGTTCTTTGATCTCAGTGTGGGACTGAAACAGCGGTGTGTAATGTCTCCATGGCTGTTTAATATATATATGGATGGGGTTGTAAAGGAGGTGCAAGGTAGGGCAGTGGATGTGGGGCTGGCCCTAATGAATGAGGGTGAGATTTGGAAGCTTCCGGTGTTGCTGTTTGCTGATGATACAGTATTGTTGAGTGAAGATGAATGGGAGTTGCAAGGTTTGGTGAATGAATTTGGGACAGTGTATAGGAGGAGGAAGCTGAAAGTTAATGTAAACAAAAGTAAAGTTATGGTGTTTGAGAGGAATGAAGTCACAGAGTGTGCAGTGAGGTTGGATGGTGAGGATATGGAGAATGTGAGGGCATTCAAGTACTTGGGTAGTGTGATGAATAAGGATGGAACTTTGGGGGATGAAGTACGTGAAAGGGTACAGCAGGGAAGAAAGGTTGTTGGTACACTGAAAGCAGTGATGAGAAATAGGGAGGTGAGTATGGAAGTTAAGAAGTCACTGCATGATGGTATTGTGATCCCTACCCTGACGTATGGAAGCGAGGCGTGGACATTGCAAGAGGGGAACAAGTCAAGAGTGAGAGCAGTGGAAATGAGTTACTTGAGAGGAGCATGTGGAGTAACGTGGAGGGACAGGTTGACGAATGAAGAAGTGAAGGAACGTTGTGGGGTAGATGTGGATGTGGTTGAAAAGATCAGGAGAAATACACTGAGGTGGTTTGGACATGTGGAGAGAATGGAGAAAGAAAGACTGACTAAGAGGGTGTATGTAGGTGAGGTGGAGGGAGGGAGAGGGAGGGGTAGACCGAGGATGAGGTGGAGGGATGGAGTTGAGAGGTATATGAGGGAGGGGGGGGTGAGTTGGGGGGAGGGGAGTCAAATGGTGGGTGACAGAGTGACTTGGAGGCGTTTTGTCTGCGGCCACCCTTTGCGGGATTAGGGCGTCGGGCTATAGATAGATAGATAGACTTTTTCTCATCTTCTTGTAACCTTTCCACTCTCCTTGCATCTACTCCTTCCGCCCGTCCTTCCCTTCTTCTATTTCTCCATTTTACTTGGACCTTGATTCTGACCACCACGAAGTGGTGTTCAGAAAGTCCACTCCCTCAACCTCTATATGCTCTTGCATCCATTCCACATCATTGCATCCTTTCATCCACACACACATTATCAGTCATTGCCTTCCGTTCATTCAGTTCACCATCCACTCTTCTCATCACTTGCCATGTATACCTGTGGATCATTTTGTGCCTGAAGGGGGTATTGGCTATCACCAACCCCCTCCTGGCACAAATGTCCACTAAAGCACTGCCATTCTCATCTGTCTCAGCAGGCACAGCCCACTCACCAACTACTCCATCCACCTTAACATTCCCTACTTTTCCATTCATATCACCAATCAAAAACACTCTCTCATTCCTTTCAAACTTTTCTATGCACACTTCCACATTTGTCCAGAACTCTTCTCTCGCTCTGCTTGCACGATCTGGTTTTGGCGCATACACGCACACAATCGCCCACGTTTGCAATCCAACTTTCATTCTTACCCACACAGTCCTTGAGCCAGCTGATCCATACTCTCTTTTATTCTCCTTTCATCTGTTACTCACAATAATACACACTCCTTCTTTTGCTTTCTCATTCTCACCTACTCCTGCACATATACCCCATCCGTACTCCCATTCTCTCACACTTTCACCTCTCCATTTAGATTCAGTTAATCAACATACATCCACTTTCACACCCTCAAGCACCTGGACAATCTCTCTTTCTTTCACCTCATCATTTGCACCCCTTACATTCCACATCGCCATCCTTATCACGTCCTTCGTTCAGTCCTTCGTCTTCATTTTTTTGCCAGTCCTGGTCCGAGGCTTCTCGTTTGTATTTTTAGTTAGTTGTTTTCTGGGGAGGGGCGCTAACCCTTCGCCAACCCACTTGGTGTCATGTAGGGAACATGTGTCAGTTGGTTATAAGGTTACCACCCAGCATTGTAAATATTTTCCTAGTTTACAGGAAATCATTTGGCATGCCACTTTATGTAGAGCTACCCTAAAAACAGGGTACCATTACATTAAATGGGTGGATGATGGATGATGGTAAAAAAGAAGCAGTGGAAAGCTAGCAGCCATTCAGATATCTTGTGTTGTAGTTACAGTAGTTTTTTCAGTTATAACGTGTTTCAGGTATAATTGTAGCTTATAACTTGTTTCAGGTATAATTGTAGCATTATTATTGTGGATGGTGAACTAAGTGAATTTTTCTCTTTGAAAGTTGGGTTGAAATAGGGATGTGTCATGTCTCCATGGTTGTTCAATCTGTACATGGATGGGGTAATAAAAGAGGTACAAGGTAGGGTAGTGGATGTTGGAGTGGCCCTGGTGAGAGAGGATAGTGTTTGGAAACTCCCTGTACTGTTGTTTGCAGATGATACTGTGTTGTTGAGTGAAGACGAAGGGGAGCTGCAAGGCTTGGTGGATGAGTTTGAGAGAGTGTGTAAGAAACGAAATCTAAAGGTGAATGTAGGGAAGAGTAAAGTGATGGTCTTTGAGAGAGAAGTCAGTGAATGTACAGCGAGGTTGGATGGTGAGGAATTGGAAAATGTGAGTACATTTAATTACTTGGGTAGTGTGATGAGTAAGGATGGAGGTTTGGAGGGTGAAGTGCTTGAAAGGGTACAGCAGGGAAGAAAGGCTGCTGGTTCTTTGAAAGCAGTGATAAAAAACAGGGAAGTGAGCATGGAAGTGAAAAAGTTACTACATGACAGTATTGTGATACCAACTCTGACGTACGGAAGTGAAGCTTGGACGTTGTTGGAAGGACACAAGTCAAGAGTGAGAGCCGTGGAAATGAGTTATTTAAGAGGAGCCTGTGGAGTCACATGGAGAGACAGGCTGACGAATGAGGATATAAAGAAGCGTTGTGGTGTTGATGTGGATGTGATAGGAAGCGTTATGAGGAACACACTGAGGTGGTTTGGCCATGTGGAGAGGATGGAGGGTGAAAGACTGACGAAGAGAGTGTATGTGAGTGAGGTGGAGGGGGAAAGAGGGAGGGGGAGGCCGAGGATGAGATGGAGAGATGGGGTGGAGAGGTATATGAGAGAGGGGGGTGTGAGTTGGGAGCAGGGCAGTGAAATGGCGGGGGACAGGGCGACTTGGAGGCGATTTGTTTGTGGCCACCCCAAACGGGATTGAGGCGTCTGGCAATAGATAGATAGAGATAGATTATTATTTTTTTTTTTTAGAATTTTTCAGAGATTTTGTTATCTCAATAATTTCATATTTATAGTTTTGAATATGCAGGTATGTTTTCAAGTTTAGGCATATGTGCTGCCTTAGTAAAGAACTTTAAGTCTCAGTACAAATTGGAGGTCTTTGAATGTGAGAGACAATACTGTGGTTTAAAAGTAGTGGAATGAAATTATTTGTGATTGTGATGAATGAAGGAAATCTCAGAAATATGGTATATATCCAAATAAGATTTTCAGAAATTTAAATTAACAATTCAAGTTGTTTAAAGTCTTTCATAGCACAGCATCTCATACTTATCCCTGCCAATAATCAGCTCACATGTGAAACAGAAGGCCTTCATCTCAGCCTGGGTGCTCAGTGTTTGGGTTCACTTCCTTGATTTGACAGTCTCCATCTGTCTTGGGCACTTTTCATCAGGGTGCTTCCATGGGGGGGGGGGGAATTGTAGAACATTAATTAGGAGGCAGGCTCTTAGTTTGACTATGTCTTAGCTAACTTTGCTTGCTCCTTCCTGTACTACACTGAGGTAACCTGCACAACAAGTAGTGGCAGTGACTAATACATCATATGAGAGTGATGCATTCCATGTTGCATGGAAGAAGCATGGGAAGTGTATTGTAGTATGCTTACTCTGGATGAACAGACAGTACTGTGCTTGGGGGGGATGTCGCTATGCCTTGTAAGCCCCCCCCCCCTCCCAAAGAAAGGAAGAAAAAAAAAGTAATTCACTTTTTTCTTTGGTTCTCTTGAATCAGGGATGATGCCCTCCATCACCATTTATGGTAACTACCATGAGAAACATACTCAGTGTACTTCCAAATTAGCTCATTACTAGTGAAAACTAGATTTTTGGCCCTGTAAATTTTTTTTTTAAATTGTTTTTATTTCATTGCAAGTGTTGAGAACTGGAATTCTGTATCCAGGCTAGCTTTACTTTGGTTTTATTTTGTTTAATTAGAACAGGTTAGAGTTTAGTTTTGAGCCTGTGTGCTTTGGTCAGGTTAACCTTTATTTTGTGCACAGATCCAGTTTTTTACTTAGCTATGTTTTTTTCAGGCCTCCTTCCATGTCAGAACATCTCACACAGTTGGCAAGAAAAATTGACTTTACAACAGATGGTGAAGAAATAACCAAGGAAGAGAAGAAAGAAGAGGAGGAGGAAGAAGAGAAGCAACCATTCCAGCAGCCTCACTGGCCCCTTGAAGATGTCAGAAATAAAATCAGGTATATGCAACAGTACAGATATTTGAATATAGAGAAAGTAACCTATATGAAAACATATATTGTGCACTCATGTAATTGTCCATTATTTTAAGGACTGACAGTGTTTGCTTCTGTAGTTAGTCATTTGACAAGTAAAAATAAGGAATTTTAACACCCCTTAACCACATGCAAATGCAGTGGAAGTGAGTGGCCCATCTTCACAGAGCCAGTAAGCTTAACCCTTTAACCGCGGGCATTGTTTTGACCCGACTGGCCCCCCCCCCCCGCGGGGGTTCCAGCCAAAATGTAAACAAACTTTAAACCTTTATAACTCTGCACAGAATAAATCTAGAGCGAAAAATAAGGTACCATTAGAAAGTACTAACCTTCGGCTTTGCAATGATGTAGGTTTCATGATTTCGTTGACTATCACTGGATGGGCAGTGCCATTAGAAGTGAGCGATCTAAAATCACTATTTTTCGCTCACACACCATTACCAAATACCAACCTCATTCTGATAATAATACTATAAACATATATGAACACTGCACATACGATAAACACCCACTCTGTGTTCACTGAGGCAGGTAAAAGGCACTGTAATTGCCCGCACTTCACTGCCACATCAGCGCTGTTGTCACTCACAAAGCTGGACAGATACTGATGCGTGTTTGGTCAGGGGTGGGGTGGGGGGCCCGGGGGGTGGGAGGAGGGAGGTGGGGGTTGGCTGGAATGAAAGAACTTAATAGCTACTCTCCCCTGAAACAATTGGCGTGTGGAAAAAACGCTCGGTATTCAAAATATTCACAAACATTCCAGAATGACACCCATGGTTTGGTCCAGTTTTTGCAATGTCATTCTGGAATGACACCTGCGGTTAAGGGGTTAAGAGAGAGTTATAGAACTCCAGAGTGCTTGTAAAATGTTAGTAAAATTATTACTATACTCATGTTTCATAAAATTTACATTGATTACATTGGCAGCAGGGGATATTGGAGCTGAAGTTAGCCAGTACTTTGTGTGATCCATTTCCCTGATGCTTCACTTGTTGCAGATACCACACCTCCACTGTACAGTTATCCTCTGAGTTGCATGTGCAGTGTTGTAATCTGTGGTCCTGCACAAGTTAAATTCATTCAAGTCTGACAGTTGAAACCCAATATGCAGGGTGATTCACTACTCTGAGACCCCAGGCTATTCTCAATATATTCGTTACAGTCACACCTTGGTATGTGATGGGGTTTCATCAAATGAAAGCTCATCACATAATGATTTATTGTACTGCATACTGAGGTTCATATAATGTGGGTTCAATGGAAGTGCATTGGGGGTCAAGTGCCACATACGTTAAAAAAGAAAACGAAAGAAAAAAAAAAAAGCTTGCCTTCAGTGCCCACAGTAGCACTGTGCTTTCCACTAGGGGTAGCATCCTTGCCAGATATGATTTCCAAGTCACATGCTTCTGTATTTCACACAAAAAGGGTGAAATAATATTACACATAGCACTATTCATTGTGCACTTTTACTGTTATTTGGTGATAGCAGTGGTGTTTCAGTGGTCTTGCATATACAAAATAAAATGAAAGAGATATGATTGCAGCAGATGTTAACACTGGGTGGTCATCTTGGCTCAAATGTCTGACTGTTGACTTGCGTAGGAGGCACCACGTTTGCATGGGTTTGTCATGCCTGGCAACCACAGTTATTGTATAAGTGAATTTTGCCATCATGATAGTGAAACTGGGTATAACTTTTAGTTCATCGTTCTGTCAGTTTATCCTGCACCAAACACTTGACATATACTGAGGCCTAGATGTATTAAAGAATGGGGGAGGCAGTGGCCAAATCAGTAGAGAGGTGGCCTGCAGTCCTAATAAACCCAGATTTGAATCCAACTGGGGCAGGGAAGAGTTTAAGGATTTGAATTTCATTGAAGCAGACTTTACTGACCTCTCAGAAGACCTGCCGATACGTTGTAAAAAATACCCTTGCTAATACTTCTGGTAATACCAATACACCAGTCCTGTATGAGACAGCCCAAGGATGTATTCAGTATGGATGGTGAGAGTTAGTACTGAAATGTTGGCTTGGAGTTGTGTAGTATGTAGGAGGACTGCTGGGCCTCAGGGAATGGGCTATGAAGCCTATGCCTGGAGTTTGGTGGGGGGGGGGGATCCATACATACAAACTTCATTCTGTCAGTTATATACAGTCAAGTCGCCTATGGCGCAGACTTCTATGCCACGGTTTTCTTTGACACAGCAAGGTGCCAGACCCCCCCAAAACGAACCATGCGCATAAACCACCTATTGTGCGGGTGCAACAAAGTTTGAAACGCGCAAGCAAATTCCCTTGGCGGCACGCTCTCATGTTTGTAAACAAAGAAGATGGTGACCACTTCAGCTCCATACTACAAGTGCTCCAACTGTGGACTTTTTTCTCTTTTATGAGGAAGTTAACCCCATAACCGTGAGGCGTCACTTTTGTGATGTTTGGGAGCAAGGGATCATACTGCGGGGCGTCACTTTTGTGATTCGGTGTTATTTTGAATTCGCCTGGGCTTTCAAGTGGTGGCTTGTATCATCTATCAGTACTGCCAATGTCCAACACTAGTCAGCACTCCTAATCTTATCTGTACTCCCATCCATTGTTGACAATTTAGCCATTTCTCCCCGTTCTTGACTCCCCTCCCTACCTCCCCTCCATTACCCGCTCCTCTCGCCTGCCTACACTAAGTATATCTTCCCTGGAATTTTCCACTGATTTCATCCATTGAAATAAGCCCTATGCCCTATTCATATACCAAATATTATATACAAAAAAGAAATAAGGTAAGTGATAGTGCCATACACCTGGAATTGGCTAATTATCGCCTGACAACACCTCACGTGCACTCGTTCGCTAATTTTCGCTGTTTATTTCCCCTTGAAATATGTCGTATAATCTGTTCTCTTAATAGAAAAATATATAAAAAAGGAAGGGAGAAGCCTAAGTGATATTTACATTCACCTGGAACTACCTAATTTATTATGTGTTGTCTAGATTTCCTGCCAATCATTTCATAGCGTATATATTAGCAGCTGGCACCACGCAGACATTGGCAGCATTGCACTCCCCCTAGGCCACCACACTGTATTCAGTTTACTGTTGTCTTTCAAGGTGAAAGCATGTTGGATTCGCACCTGTCCAATTCCGCCGCTTTTTAGCCCCATGCAAAGGGCCCTGCGACCTCTATCCCCTACTAAACCTCGTGTGGAAAGGGGTAAAGGGCTAAGTGACTGCTGTGGAAAGTGAACTGGCTAATTTATCAATGAAAACTATGAACATTGACTATGATCTTTCTGGTGAATAAAACAGTGCAAGTGGAAATGTAAATATTGTGTAAACAGCAAGTGAAAGCAGTGAATGTAAATATAAGTGAACAGTGGAAAATAGTTTTATAAGTTACTGCAAGTGACAGTGCATAACACAGTGTAAATAAAATAGAAATGTAAATAATGTAAATAAAATAGAGAATGTAAATAGAAATGTAAATGAGTAGTAATATAAGAATACGAGTATATATACTAGGAGTAATGGAAGTGAAAGTTTCACTCTAGCATGTATGAATACAATGAGTTATGAAAGTGGAAGTGAAAGTGACATATTCGCTCTCAACGTTAGTATACAGGACGAGAAAGTGAATGCTACCTTATGTATTTTACTGAAAGAGAAATTGAATGCCTGCAGTGACAATAAACTACTATTACTGAAGGAAACTTATGGATAAAGACTGCAGATATAACAGAAAGACAGTTTGGTTTTAGAAGGGGAAAATCATGTGTTACTAATCTGTTAATTTACTGTGATAGAGTTGCCGAAACACTACAGAAAAGAGAAGGATGGGTAGACAGTATCTATTTGGATTTCATGATGGCATTGGACAGAGTACCTCATCAAAGACTCTTATGGAAACTGTATCATGAAGGAGGAATCCAAGGTAATTTGTACTGTTGTTTGCAAGATTTTCTCAGAAGAAGGGAAATGAGAATGGTACAGTACCCTCGCGTCCAACACGCGTTAGTCCAGCACGATTCGGGTCCAGCACGGAGAGCAATTGATTAGTATTATTTAATACGATTTAATTACTGCAACACGAGTGTGTTAGCATAACGCACACAGAGCTCCGAGAAGTGGGCGAAATCCGCAGAGTTCACTCTAGCACGATCACCCCTGGTCCAACACGGTCATACTGGACATTCCCATGATGATGATAGCCAATGAAAACTTCTGATCAAGTAGCCTTCCCCGCCCGCTATCGTGACGTGATGGTGATGCCGCCCAATTAAAAACGCTTCTGGTGTCACATGATGTTTTGTTTAAGTTTCTCCCACCACAGCGCCACTCAGTCGCATAATTGCATTGGAAGGTGCTTTTTTCTTGCTGCATTTTCTGCCCTTGTTACTGCATTTTACCCTGCTCACGATGCCTAGGAAGCCTTCTGAGAACCCCAAGAAGCGTCGGCACCTCCCTCAGGCCACCAAGCTAGAAAGCATCGAGAGGAAGAAGAAAGGGGAGAGGAAAGTTGACATTGCCAAGGCCTACGACATGAATGAAGCCAACGTGAGGATCAGTGTGACCAAAACCCAGGCAACTCGACAGAGAATGTATCGTACTACAGCATTGAACATTTAGCCTGACACTGAATACATATTAATATTTTAGAATAAATATCAATCGTTTTGAAACCCTTCTCATCGGCGTGCGTACCAGTTTATAAACAAAGTTGCTTCTCCTTATTCTCTACCGAGTCAGCAACAGCGATCACTTTCCACAGTCACGAGACGGGGCTCTGGCAACAGTGTGAGAAGCATGCCCTTTTGCCGAGGATTAGAGTGCTAGGACAGGCAGAAGCAGGACCTTCCATGGCTGTGGACGAAGATAGTGATTCTGAGTGTGATTTCGAAGGATTTATGAGGGAGGTTGAGGAGGAGCAACAGCCATTACCAGCTAGTGACGCCAGCAGCCATCCTCCGGGGACCCAGTAGGACTACCTACAGCCTTGGATACCACCTTCCATTCCCAGCAAGCCCACCAACACTATCCTAAAAGGTTAGTTATCATTCATAGCACAGTACCATTTATTATAATTACAGTAGTACCAATATATGTATAGGTATATGGTAGGTATTTAGGGTGACTTTTCCTAGGGTTGCTGACATAATTCATTTTTCCCCATAAGCTCTATTGTTAGTCCAACACGTTTTTGTTCCAACACGTGACCCATGCATGACAATATTACTGTGCTGGACGCGAGGGTACTGTACTAAGGAAAAATTACTCATCATGGAGAGAAGTGACTAGTGGAGTTCCACAGGGCTCAGTGCTGGCACCAGTTATGTTTTTAGTATATATAAATGACATTAACAGCAACATTGGAAATGGAAGCTATCTAAATATGTTTGCTGATGATGCAAAAATACAAAAGAGCATTACAAACACAGACTCTTGCAGAGAGCTACAAGAAGAATTAAATAAGCTTCATGAATTGAGCAATAGATGGCAAATGGAATTCAGTGTGGACAAATGCCATGTAATCAGGTTTGGTAAAGACCAGACTGGGATTAAAAACTAGGAAGTTTGACCCTATTCACATCATAAAAGGAGAAGGACCTAGGAGTGATAATCAGTAACAGACTATCTCCGACTGACCACATCAGTGAGAAGGTAAGGAACATGTATACACTGCTTGCTAATATGAGAATAGCATTCACATATATAATGAAGACATGCTGAGAAAAATAATCACATCATTCATTAGACCAACCCTGGAGTATGCATCAGTAGTCTGGAATCCACATCTCAAAAAAACAACAGATAAGATTGAAAGGTACAAAGGGCTGCCACAAGAGGGGCACCAAGCTTAAGGGATCTAAGCTATTGAAAAAGACTAGAAAAACTGAATCTGCCAATGCTACAGAAGGAAAAGAGGAGACATGATTATGCTATATAAATGCATCACAGGGAAGGAAAAAATAGACATAAATGAGTGTATAACCTATGGGGAAACATCAGCAAGAGGGCACTGCAAAAAACTGCATAATAAGAAAGTTGATACAAACAAAAGGAAATTCAGTTTCCCAAATAGGGCAGTTGATACATGGAATACACTACTTGTGTGTGTGTGTGTGTGTGTGTGTGTGTGTGTGTGTGTGTGTGTGTGTGTGTGTGTGTCCAACTGTGGGCAAAGGCCCCAGGGCCTATCCCCAAGGCCCAGTAGTCCGCCTTGGGTCCCAGTAGTCCTCCTACATCTCCACATGTCACCACTTTAGTACTAACACCCACTATCCATATTGAATACATGCTAGGGCTGTCTCATACAGGACTGGTGTATTGGTATTAGCCTGGGTGCTTTTACGACTTGTCGGTGAGTCACCTGGTAGATCAGAAAAGACTGCTTTTTATGAAATTCAAATCCTTAAATTGTTTCCTGCCCTAGCCGGGATTCAAACCTGAGTCCATGAGGACTGCAGGCTGCCTTGCTACTGATTCAGCCACCGCCTCCCTCGTGAAATAGAGTGTTCCAAAACTATTCATAAATTAAAGAATATGTAAGATAAAATTGGTACAGTATGAGCTTGGCTCATTTCTGTACAGATGCAATTAGGTAAGAACAGTTAGGTAAGAATACACACACACACACACATGCACACACAATTAGGTAAGAATACACACACACTTACACACACACATATGCACACACAATTAGGTAAGAATACACACACACACACTTACACACACACCTGCACGCACACACACACACGCACGCATGCATGCACGCATGATAGAGAGCTTGAACTGTGGTGCTCCTGAATTCGTCTTTCTGTCATTCACAAAGGGGGCACACTTTTTGTTACATTCCTGTCTTAATCTGTGCAAGAAAATGCCCGTAATGTGTTACAGGAGGTATCACCTTGCCCCCCACAGCGGTGAATAAGACCCTTGTACACAATCATTAATTGCACAGGAGTAAAGAAAGGACTGTACGTGGTCTGTTTAATACACCCAGTCTCAGGGAAGTTTATTTTCAAAGAAATTAATTTGATTTAGACTGATACATTGTGAGAGAAAAATACCCCAAGGATACAGTATTTAGAATTTCTGAGGTACCGAATGTTGTATTGTTAAATATTTAGGGATGTCCTTGTGGAAGATCTTGGCAGGTTGGAGGAAGTGAGTTTCTGATGCCATAAACGCGAGAAGGTTTTTTTTATTGTAGTCTGAATACTGTACAGTAATAGCCAAGTCAAAAATACAGATCAGTGCAAATCAGAATATACAATGAAACCTCAAATACTGTGTAGCAGATATCAGTGTACCATCACACATATATCATGTTCACCAGGATACAACCCATCCATCACCTTGCTCCAGAACTTCCCTAACATAATTATAGTCACAGATGTCAGTGCAAAAGAACCCTCATGGCTAAACACACAGGTACAGGACAACCAATGGGCTGTCATTCAAGAATATCTTGAACAAATAAACCACTTAAAAAAGAACCTTATCCCAACACAACTTCAACACACACAAACATATACACACCTGCTGATGTGGCCTACTCCCCTCCCCAAATCCACTTCGGTACTATGACCACTCTTCTGTTCCACTCCCTGAATCCTCTTCAGTACGCTGCATGCTCTGAAACTGCTTCCCCCAAATTATTGAAATATTCTCTCCTTTCATCTTCAAGAGTACATTTTCCTCATCTGTTAGGCCACAACCATCAGAGCTCTGAAGCAGGTCTTTCTCATCTTCATCACCACATATATTTCTCAGCTGTTTTGTAGTGATTCTTCCTATGGTTCCTGTACTGGTACTGATATTGTATACTTATCAGCCACTCTTCTTGGCATTTTTTATTTTATTTTATTTTTATCATGTTCTTACATTCCTATATTTTCCTTTTTGCAGACAGGCTCTGACAGAAGTATCAGTGTTGCACGACCTCCTGGCAGTGGTGAAACCCAAACCACCGCAGTATATGGTGTTGGACCAAGTGCAGGCAGAGGCACCAGAACCCAAAGCATATATACAATTCCTAGCACTCAAAAAGGCAAGTGGATTTAAGGTGTGAAGGAGTGTCTTTTAGCATTAGCCAATGCAAAATCATCGACATCATCATCATCATCATCATATAGCTGGAGGAGCTCATCATCCACTTATTTGATGTAGTAGGGCTGTTTACAGGTAAACCCACACTGAGAGACATACCATACAGTGTATAACTCCACATTCTCAGTGGGCACAAGCAAAAGAGAGGGGGTTTGGCCAGAGTTAGCATCACGCAGATTCTCCATTTTAACTTGCTTGGTGAAAATTCAGCAAAAAATCTATGTCATTTAATGTACTGTATTACATTCTATGATCCCCACTTCTCTGATCCTCGCTGTCTTACCATCCATCTGGATCCATGCTCCTTGCTATTTCATTGATAGTTTGTTCATTTCATCTAAAACTGTCATCATCAACATTGTTCTATATGCAATCATACTCTACTATACAGTAGATGACACTTCTAAAATTCTATAACAGAGCTGTTTAGTACATCCTCTCTTGAGCAGCTACCAGGACCATGAATGGTGTATGGTGACAGTAGTGTCCTCAGTGACTAGAAAGCAGTGCATAGCATAGTGACAATAGCATCCTACTCTACAGAGCCTCCAGGCGGCTGGCACCATACTGCTGAATGGTGCTGAACGTCTTCGCACTTCCCAGGCTGAGATGGGGCGTACGCCCAGTCGACCAGCTGGACAGGATTTCCACATTGAATTGCTGCGGCTGAGACAGAACTGGCGACTCAAGAAAGTGGGCAACACTATCCTTGGTGACCTATCCTACCGTTCAGCTGGTTCCATGTACAGGCATGTGAGTGTATTTATAAAGTCCAGTTACACTAATGGATTCTCATTCACAGTGGTTCTTTACATAAGGTGTATGCCTCGGCAGAATGTGAAATATACTGACCAGACATTATAGAATATCCAAGGTTGTTCAAAAAAATTTCCTAGTTTGTGGGGTCTCATTTTCAGTTGTGTTTACAGGTATTGTTTTCTTACTTCCTTGTTCATTTTATTTCTCACACTCCAGCTAGTGTCTCTGCATGTCTGTATACCTTCTCAAACAAAATTTTAGCATAGCAGGTAAGACACCATGGTAGACATCTCCTAGTTTTAACTGCTGCCTCCAATTTCAAGTAGACTGCAAGTCAGTGGTGTGTGTGTGTGTGTGTGTGTGTGTGTGTGTGTGAGAGAGAGAGAGAGAGAGAGAGATCAGTGTACCACCTGATTTGCAGGTTACTACTTGTCTGCCACAGTTTCTCCACAGGAGACTGCTGTCTAGATAATGTTTATGTCGAGTTTTAACCACAGTGATGTAGAAATATGGTCTAAATATTCCTTATGTTTTAGTTGAAGCATTTAACCATTTAAGACAATGAACAGGATGTGGGATATGTCTATTTTTTATTTTATTATTATTATTACAGTTTTTTTGTGGTAGGTGGGGGTGCTCACCATCCACTCACTCGATGTAGTGCTGCTCTCGGTTGTCTGCCCTTTCCTCTCCATCCTTCTTTCCTTCCATTCTCTTCGGTCTTTCTTTCCTTCATTCTTTCCTTGTCCTTCTGCCTATGGGTGACTTTACACTCCCTCTTTTGTCTTTCTTTCCTTCATTCTTTCCACTTCCTTCAGCCTGTGGGTGACTCTACACTGAGTAACAAGCCAAATGGTTTCCTGTGCACCGGGAAACCATTTACTACTCTGGGTGGTAACCATATAACCAAATTTTGGTGCCTGGTGGTTTAGTGGGTAATTATTGCGCTCCAGTCGGATTTAGCCGATGAAGGTTTATATCCAAGGGGTGATTGGGGTTGATTGCTGTGTAATGTCACTCAGGGATGAGTGAGGCTGGTCACTCTCATCTTAAATGTTGGGACTAACTGCCTAGCCCCAGGCTCCTACGCTCCTCATGGGGCAATGTAGGATTGGATGATGGATGGATGGATGGACTTACTTCATGCCAAAAAAGGTGGGAAAATAAGTGCTAGAACACTTAATAGAGTCTAGTGTCATTGTGTAAAGCATCTTTTATTTATTTATTATTGTTACTCAGCCTATTTTGATACAGTTCTGATTGTCAGATGATTTTTCCCCTCTGATACAAATCATCATCATCATCATCCGGACCTCCTTTCCCACCCAAGGGCAGGGTGAGGAGTTGCAATGTCCAGACAGCACAAACTTGCCCAGTCCAAATAGGCCACACTTCCATTCACTCATCATTCAAGCCCCTGGAATCCTGGCTTTACCGGATGCGCCAAAATAAACATTCACCACATTCTGCAGCTTCACACAAATGTATCCGATTGAGTCAGTCCGGACGCTGCCACACTCACAAGGGGTGCCAAAATCCCTGATCGTGCATTTCTCCTCACAACATTCATCCAGCCAGCTCGATCTCTTGTCAGTTACCTAGCCTCACCGACTTCCAAACCTCTCTTCCTCAAACACTCATCCACCATATCTCTCCACCTTCTCCTCGGCCTACCTCGCCTCCTCCCTTCTTCCAGTTCGCTCAGGTATACCTTTTTCACCACTCTATTGTTATCCATTCTTTCCATGTGACCATACCATCTCAGGACACTCTTCGATTCTGGTGTCCACCGACTTCCTCACTCCACACCTTTCACGAATCACACTATTTCGTATCCTATCCACCCTCTGTACTCGACATACATTCCTCAACAGTCCCATCTCCACTGCTCTTACTCTTGACTTTTCATTTTCATGCCACATCATAGTCTCACACCCATATGTTAGAGTTGGCACTAACACTCCCTCATGTAAGCCTTGTGCAGCTGCAAGACTCAAGCCTCTGTTTCTTATCAAGGCCTTCATTGCACCAGCTACTTTTCTTTCTTGTGTCACTCTACTTTCATCTTCTTTTGCACATTTTCCCCTCTTTTCTACCACTGTACCTAAGTACAGTATTTGAACTCTCTCACCAATTCCAGTCTCTCTCCATTCACACTGACATCACACTAGGAGTCCCCTTCTCTCTCAATAACCATCACTTTACTCTTCTCTACATTTACTCACAAGGCACGACGCTCACAGACATCAGCAAAACTCTGCACTAGTCTACCAAGTTCCTGTCCAGTACTTGCAAGCAGTACTGTATCATCACCATACAACAAATTTGAGATATTCCATCCATCACCATTCATTACCAACGCCATTCCTCTCTCCATTACTCATGTTTTCACTTCTCTCATCACCCCATCCATATATACATTGAATAACCATGGGAACATCACACAACCTTGTCACACGTCCACACTGATCGTGAACCATTCACTTAGATGCCCATTAACCCTTACACATGCTTCGCTACCACCATAAAAACTCCTGACATCACCTAGCAGCTTACCATCTATGCCATACATATGCAAAACTTTCCACAGTCCCACTCTGTTTGCTTTTTTGTATGCTTTATCCTGATCCATGAATGCCATAAACACCTTATGGTCCTTCTCACAAGCCTTCTCTGCTATCTGTCTCACTGCAAATACTTGATCCACACATCCTCTGCCACTCCTAAAGCCACCTTGTTCATCACTCACTAGGACTTCTGATATCTCTCTTACTTTTTCTATAATAATTTTTCCATATACCTTCTCTGCCACACTCAATGAACTTATGTCACGATAATTCTTGCGTTCACTTCGCTCACCTTCAGTTTTGTACAGAGGTACAATCACAGCCTTTTTCCACTCTGCAGGCACAGTTTCACTCATCCATGCCTTCTTACATGTCTCCAACAAGCACCTCATTCCACTCTCTCCACTACGCTTAAGCATCTCTGCACACACCTCATCAACCCCAGCTGCTTGTCCATTTTTCAGCCGTTTCACAGCGCTCTTCACCTGTGCGAGTGTCACGTCTCCTGACATTGCATTCCTTCTCTGCATACCCCCAAAACCAATCATGTTTACAGCTGCACTGCTCTCTCTATTCCCATTCATCAGGCTTTCAAAATATTCTTTCCATCTGGTCCTTACTTCATCTCCATGGGTTAGTAACCTACCACCTGCATCCTTTACACTATCACATTTCTTTCTGCTTTCACTTCTACATTTCCGCACCTCTTTCCAGAATAACTTCCTATTTTTAGAGTAGTTTGCATTCATTTTTCTTCCCAGATCATCATTTACCTCCTTCTTTTTCCTCTTCACTAGTCTCTTTACGTGCTTCTTGCTCTCGATATACTCAGTTCTTATTTCAACTGAATCCCTATTCTGTAACCACTTTAGCCACTTCTTCCTCTTTTCCTCCACCGCTCTCTTAACCTCCTCATCCCACCATGCCGTACCCTTCTTTTTTGTTAATACGCTTGCCACACCACACACTTCTTTAGCATTCCTAACTAAGCAATCCCTATATGCATTCCACTGGCTGTCCAGATCCAATTCATTACAGTTCACTGAGTCTAACTCATCCTCTATTTTGGTCCTGTAATCATCTACCACTTCTTTAATCCTCAGCTTCTCAACTTTCAGTCTTTCACCCTGACTGCTCTTCTCTCTCTCTTGATCCACCTTAATCCTCTCAGCTTGATCTTGCATACCACAATCATGTGATCTGACAAACCTCCACATCGTCCTCTCACAGCCCTCGTATCAGCAACCATTCCTATCTGATACAGATACCAATATTAATTGGTATTTGCTTGCTAATTTACAGTGCTGTTCCCAATCCCCAAATGCATGTATGGCCAAACTTGCTCACTGTAATGCTTTTTGTAGATATACCCTACTAGAGTATTGAGATGTTAAACTTACGTAAGACAGGGGAATTGGAGAGGCTTAACCCCTACACCGTAGGTTTGTTTTTGCGCTCCTTGCGTGTCCCGCGAGGATATTCGTGCTCCGACTGGCTTTTTAAAAATATTTGCCAAAAATCAGTTATTAGCCCTAGAATATTAAAATTATATATGCTTATGGCACATACCTTCAGCTTTCTCCTGGGATGTTTGTTGAGCCTTCGTCGTCCACTGTAGGACTTGTGGATACTACTGAAGTTGGGTAACGAAGTCTCCACTTTACACTTCCCGATACCCCGTAATATGGTTACCACTGCCTGATATTATAATTACAAACACTATTCTATGAATTTCAAGTAGTTTGGAATCCATATTAAAAAAAAAAGAACACTGTGAAAGCAATGTAAATTACGAGCGCATACGAGCTTTCCTCCCGTGCTGGTTCCCCGATGGTATTCTGAGGCAGAGCTGTCATTTATTATTTATAAACACACTCACACTTTATATTCCTATTATGGCGTTTGGCAATAGATAGAGAGGTAGACTTTTATTACACATATTTATATATACAATATTTATCTATAAGTTTCTTTCAGTACTAGTAGTTTATTTTCACTCCAGGCATTCACTTTCTTGTCCTGTATACTAGCGTAGAGAGCGAATCTGTCACTCACTTTCATTTTCCCAGTATTCATACATGCTAGACAACACATAATAAATCTAGACAACACATAATAAATTAGGTAGTTCCAGGTGAATGTAAATATCACTAAGGCTTCTCCCTTCCTTTCGTATATATATTTTTATTATGAGAACAGGTCATATGGCATATTTCAAGGGGAAATAAACAGGGAAAATTAGCAAATGAGTGCATGTGAGGTGTTGCCAGGTGATAATTAGCCCATTCCAGATGTATGATAGTGTCAATTACCTTTTCTCTTTCTTTTATATATTATTTTGTATAAGAATAGGGCAAAGGGCACATTTCAATGGATAAAATGAGTGGAAAAATCTGTCCAGCATTTGTGTAGCGCAGCGCAGCTGGTCATGCGGGAGGAGAGGGTAATGGAGGGGAGGTAAGGAGTGGGGGAGTCAAGGACAGGAGAAAAATGGCTAAATTGTCAACAGTGGATGGGAGTACAGGTGACATTAGCAGAACTAAGTATAGCTGGACACTGGTAGTACTGACAGATGATACAAGCCACCACTTGAAAGCCCGGTCGAATTCAAAATAACACAGAATCACAAAAGTGACGCCCCGTGGTATGATCCGTTGCTCTCGAATGTCATGAAAGTGACGCCCCGCGGTTAAGGAGTTAAAAACAAATAGTGTCTGGGGTTACAGCTACTATCACTACCAGAAAGGCTTACACTCTCTGACCCTCCCAGCCAAATGTGATGCATGTGATACTTGTGGCATAAGTGTTAACTTGTGTTTCATCAAACTAGCTGCTCACTATTCTCTCTCTCTCTCTCTCTCTCTCTCTCTCTCACACACACACACACACTGTTTATAAAGGTGTTTTTATTGTTATCTCACCGTAGATGTTTTACTTTGTTAGTTTAATAGGTTTTCTCAAAAGTTAGCAAAAGAAGGGGGGAAAATCTGTCTTCAGCTGAGTTCATCCTGCATTACTCTGTTTGGAAATTGTGGAACTTCAATTCATGGTTTGTATCTCCATGTAATTGGGATCATGTCTCAGAACCATGTAACCTGAGGGTCACTATATTTCTCATTTACAGTACTTCAAGTTCATTTCAGATGTGTTACTGGGTGGGGTCTGTCCAAAAAGAAACCAAACCATTCAGACAGCGCACCAGCTTGCCGGCATAACGTGACAGGATTGCTTTGTAGCAGCGACTTTGAGCATTAGTCTAACACTAGCTGCATCATGCCCCATCACTTAGTCAGCAAGGTACACACAGCTGAGTGACCTTTTTTTTTTTTTTTTTTTTTTTTTTTTTTTTTTAATGCAAGGAAGAAGGAACTTGGTGAATTTTCTTCTGACTCTTCAGTCATCTGAAGCTGGTGACTTTTCTGGATGGATTTCAACTTTGGGAACCAAAAAAGGTCCACAGGAGCCAAATCTGGAGAGTTGGGTCACTGGGGGATGATAGTCATCTTATGCTTTGCCAAAAAGTCATGGATAAGGAACGAGTCATAAACAGGTGCATTGTCATAGTGCAGCATCCAGGTTATGTTTGTCCTCACCTTAGGCCTCTTCCATCACACTGCCTGCCTCAAACACTTCAGGACATCGAAGTAAAACTCTGTATTGACTGTTTGACCACATTTAAGTAACTCGTGATGAATGACACCCATCCAGTAAAAGACTTAATTAATTAACCTCACTTTCTCATTTGTGCGAATCTGACATGCTTTTTTTGGTCACGGTGATGATATTCCAGCCTACTGTGATGACTGCCTTTCGCGGCCATATACCCACATTTCATCACCTTCTATGACATTTTTCAGAAAGTTTCATCAGCTGTTGAACAGTCAAACGGCTCCTGGTTGACTGTGACATAATTCCCTTTTTGCTCATCTGTCAGCAGATGAGGCGCAAATGTAGCAGCAACATGATGCATCATCAGTTTTTAGGTTAAAATAGTGTTGCTCAAACTTTTATTGGCGCCTACATTTTCGGAAACTTCACGGACAGTCAGGTGATGATTTTCGCAGATTACAGCATACACTTTCTCAGTGGGATTGTTGTCTCTCAATGTGGAAGGCCGACGAGATTTAGGACCATCTTTGATGGGTGTTCATTTAAATTTGAACCCCCCCCCCCCCCCGGAACCACTTGTGATATTGCGTACAGCATAAACAATCCTCCCCATAATCCTGTTGCAACACATGAAAAGTCTCTATAAAAGTTTTTCCTAATTTGCAACAGAATTTTACACAAACATGTTGCTCTTTAAGATCCTTCATTGTTCATCTTGCAGCAAATTTCCAAGTGCACTAAACACACGTTCATTTAAGCACGTATACCTCAGTGACTAAGAGACATGGCGTGATGCAGCCAGTGTTATACCAAAGCTTAAAGTTGCCACTACACAGCACTCCCATTGCAATCGCACTAAGCCAGCTAGTTGGTTTGCTTGTTAAAATGTTCGGTTTCATTTTGGACAGACCTCTTATTTAGATTTTGTCCAAGAGATCTGTGTATCGCTGCAGATTCATATGAAGGACCAGCTAGATCAATTTCTGTTTACTGTACTATAGTCTGACTTTTACCAGTCTTTACTTGCATCAAGGCTGATTTGTTGACAGTGAAAACATTGTACTTGACCACCAGATGGGGATCTTTGAGGTATCAAAGGCTGATGAAAGTATGGGCAATAGCTTGGTGCCTGGAGGTGGAGGAACTTCACCAATGTCCCCCCAGATAGCTGCTCGTAGCCACCAGTCTTCACTCAGGGTCACTGTACCTACAGAACTCACTGGTTCTGCATACATTTTTGTTTGTATAAAAAAAGGTGAGTACAAGTATATAATTATACAGTAGAGCAGGGGTTCTCAATATTTGTTCAGCCATGACCCAGTTCATAGAGATATGTTTTCTGAACCTGTTAGATATATTTTAACAGTGTTCACCTTGCATCTTCTTAGAACTATTTCTAATGGTCCCCAATATTGGGAAAGTAAATTCATTTGGTTGAGTGGACAGTAGCATGTAGCCATTAATAATGATATTTCTGTATTTGGTTAATGCAGTTTTGGTTCACATGTTAATCTCTTAGGAGCAGGTATCCATGTAACTTGAGGCCAACCTGTATAGTTGTAGTGTTTGGGAAAATGTATTATGTCTGGCTGAATTCATCACCGCTCAAAGAAAACAAAGCCAAGGCAGCACTTTTGAGTGGCTGACTTGCATATTGTGGAAAGATTAAAGTTAGCACAATACATAGTTTTCATTTTCGTTATTGTAGACTCATGGACCTCCCTTCCCCTTCCACTTTGTCACAAGTGTCACTCATGGCAGATCTGTACTGAGCAGCATTGTTCAAAATACATTTCATTTATTGTGCTCGCCAGTACGTATTTTCCCCTAATATCAATCAGAGTCCACTGTCACTGATTAAAAACACCTCCTCGCTAGTGTAAATTTTCAGCATATTCCAAAAAATTATCAAATGATGTCATATTTTTGAAGTCTTTCTGTGACCCACCAGAGCCTGCCTTACAATCCCCCACAGATTGAGATCCTCAGATACAGAGTATGTTTCTCTGTACACTCCAAAACTTTTTACCACCCTGTCAATCTACTTTTCTTTATGTCTGTGTCATTCATTTATTTTCTGGTGGTATAACCTTTGATGTTTTGTATCTGTATCCCTTTGATACTATAACCCAAGAGTTTTTGCATCAGTGTCTATGTGTAGCTGTTGTCTGATGCATAAAATAGCCTAGGAGTGTTATCTAGGGTTTGTGCCCACTCCCCTCCCCCCCAAAAAAAAAAGAAATGGCATAACTATAGTCATCTCAGTCAGTTCTCCACCAAATCTGATATTATTTTCCCACCTCATGTTTAAATGCAGGAGCATCTCTAAGAGCAGCTCTGTCCATCTGCCTCTCACCATCAATTTTCAGACGTAAAGTGCTTCACTCCCGTAGTCTTAAGAAACTTTAATGCAAGGTAAACAGGAACAACTAGCACCACCTGGGCTCATTAAAAAATCCTAATTTGGCACTCTTCCTTTTCACCCCTTTGTTCTAATGAGTGTATATGCTATTCAGCTGCATTGTTTTTGTGATGCATATCATCCGTAATGTTTGGCGAAATGTAATATTTTGGTTGTGGATTTTCCGTAATGAAATACTGTACTATATACAGTGTTCCTTGTGATACAGTAATCCCTTGCTTATGCAACGTAAGAGAGCCAAAGGCATGTTTGGGTAATGGCTCCATTGGGATGATGGACTTCTCCCTTGGCCTTCCTACATAACCTGACTTTAAAAGCCAGTAAGCCAGTGTAAAAGGCCACTACAGTACATCGTACAACACTTGTTCCTGTTGTTTAACACTACTCTGTCTGGTCAAGCAGATCTATAAACCACAGCCAAGCAATTACTATGGTCAGGCAGACCCTTCAACCACAGACAAGCAGTCACTTGAGAACAACATGAAAAAAATGGCAACGCAAGAAAAATTGAGTGGGCACACAAAACGTAATGGTAAAATGGAATAACATCATGGTAAAATAGAATATAATCATGGTCCATTACTGTAAGCTAGAATAAAATTGGTGTCAACACTCATGATCTCCTGCATCCCTGGAGTCAGCACTACCCTCTTCCTTTTCATTGGTGAAGGGGCCATCATCAAATGCCCTAGGAGGAGGCATGCTAGGAATAGCAAGGCCTGAAGCAGGTAGGGAACAACCATAAAAGCCACCATGTGTGCTGCCATAACAACTGTCCAAGAGGAGCTTTTCACTACACTGTTGCTGCGCGGGAACTGAGAACGAGTGAGGGGGTCCCTGGCAGACGCTGGGTAAACTACCCAGCCAGACAGGGCGGTGCCACTGGGCTGTTCCTGCCTGGCCAGGTGAAAATGTTTGCACGGCCATCATTTCCACTCAGACACATGCATTTTGTCTGGATAACATGGAAAAATGTACGAGTAATGATTTTGAACAGCCAGATAACAGCGTCCGGGTGATGGAAGTCTGGATAATAGAGGGATTTGTTTTCGTTTTTGTTTCTGAAGGGATTAATCCCCGAACTAGACCTCATCAGATCATATAGCCCTGCTAGGGTTACAGGAGAGCGCTACCCCTCCCAGCACAGCAGCCACCGGGCGGGGCGCGAACTCGCAACCTCTCGATTACGAGCCCGACACCCTACCACCGAGCTGCCGCGCTCCCCTTTTGTTTTTGAAGGCTCCAACATGCTTGCATGCGTCAGCCTTGGTCACCTAATGACGGCTCTCCATGCTGCATGATCTAATGCAGCCTCCCTGTTCAGTCCCTTAACCCTGAGGTCACACTTAATGACCTCGTCCCATGTCTCTCTCGGTCTACCTCGCATAACCTCACCCCCAATATTAACACCTCCCACCTTCTGCACCCAGTTATCATCCCCCATCCTCTCCACATGCCCATACCATCTCAGTCTACCTCTCATCACAACACCAATACACTCCAGTCCCATCCTACGTCTCAACTCTTCCATCGTAAACCCAGCCCCCCCAGACCTTGCAAGCAGGGACGCACTGCATATTCACCTAATCATTGTCATTTCTGTACGTCTGAGCCTGTGAATATCCTCTTCCTTTTCTGCCCAGGTCTCACTACCATGCAGCATTGCACTCCTAATACATGCTGCATAAAGACCCCTTAGCACGTAGGGAGATTCCTCTCAGTGTCAGGAGAGGCATCAGCTTCCTGAACTTCTTCCAACCACTTCTCACCCTTGCCACAGTGCTAGCCCCAGCCCCACCTCCAGCACTCGTCTCCCAAATAACAAAACTCTTCCACACACTCAAGAGACTCACCAGCAAGTTCAATCCTTTCCCGCCTGACAATCTCCACCTGCTCTCCCCGACACGCAATACACTTAAAATCAGCATTATCTCGTAGTCTACCTCTGATACCACTACATCTCTTGTGCACCCATTTATCACAAACACTGCACAAGATGGAATTGCTTCCCACAGCTTGTGGCAAACTGCACATGGCCACTCTCCCTCGTCTTTGACAGTACCGCCACCAACCCTAGATATCATCACTTTTGTTTTATCTGCATTTGCCCTTAAGCCCTTGTGCCCCATACCATCTCTCCACTTCCTAAATCTTTCCTCTGCCTCCCTCTCGTTCTCTGCAATCAACACCAAATCATTAGCATAGAACATCTCCCATGGGAGTCCGTTTCTGAAGTCATGTGAGAGGGCTTCAATTACCATGGTAAACAACATGGGACTCGAAACTGACCCCTGATGCACACCAACATTCATGGAAAACTCATCACTCAAATCTCCATTCACTCTTACCTGGGTGCGAGCACCCACATACATAGCCATAACCACCCTAACCAGCCACTTCTCCAAGCCAAGCTTTCTCATTGCCCACTTCACCACCTCTCTAAGGACTTTGTCAAAGGCCTTTTCCAAGTCAACAAAAACAAAAATACAGGTCCCTTTTCTTCCCAATATATTTTTCCTTTACAGGTGGCTTTACACTGAGTGATAAGCCAAATGGTTTCCTGTAAACCAAGAAACCATTTACAATGCTGGGTGGTAACCATATAACCAAACCATACGTGCTCCCTGCGTTTCAACAAGTGGGTTGGTGGAGGGTTGGTACCCCTCCCTGTAAAACAACTAACTCAGTGTCAAATGGCCACCCTTTGCGGGATTATGGTGTCTGGCAATAGATAGATAGATAGATATTTTACCTGAAACTGTCGAACAATGTATATGACATCAGTGGTCCCCATTCCTGGCATAAACCCAAACTGCATCTCATCAATATTCACCCTTTCTCTAATCATGCCTTCTAGAACTTTCTCCATTACTTTCATTATCTGATCTAAAATCCATATACCTCTATAATTTCCTCTTTCCAGGGCATCACCCTTCCCTTTATACACATTTACAATCATCTGGGACAACACACTCATATATAATCATATTAATAGGGTCAGTGACTAACCTCACCCCTTTATCTCCTGAGGCTTTCAACATTTCGGCAGTCAACTCAGACACACCTGCTGCCTTCCCTACCTGCATCCTGCCTATTGCCTCACTCACAGTACCAGCGTCAATCAAAGGCCAAGGGCCAAACACTGGATCTGCTGGCTCCAAACCTTTCCTGTCCCAGTCAAACTCCTCATTCAACAACCGGCTATAATGCTCTCTCCATGTATCTTTAATATCCCCACTCTTCACCACTACCTTTCCTTCATCATTCTTCACACACTGTTCACCTATAATATCCCGATTATCCCTCTTCATCTGATTTGCCACCTTAAATATCATATTTTTCCTTTCCCCATGATTTAGGTTATCAAGTAAAAGTCTCTGTGACTCAGACTTTGCCCTGTATACCTCTAAGTAGCAGTGTTAATCAAGGGCCAAATGCTGGTTCTACTGGCTCCAAACCTTCCCTGTCCCAGTCAAACTCCTCAATCAACAACCGGCTATAATGCAGTCTCCATGCATCTTTAATATCCCCACTCTTCACCACTACTCCTTCTTCATCATTCTTCACACACTGCTCACCTATAATATCCCGGTTATCCCTCCTCATCTGATTTGCCACCTTAAATTTCATATTTTTCCTTTCCCCATGATTTAGGTTATCAAGTAAAAGTCTCTGTGACTCAGACTTCGCCCTGTATACCTCTCTTTAGCCCTATGCTTGGCAGCCAAGAATTCCTCCTTGTTACCACCCTTCTTCCATTCCTGGAAAAGACTTCTTTTCTCTTTAACTACAGCTTCTACACCCTCATCCCACCACCAAGTTACTTTATGTCTTGGTGGGCCTCTTGTCCAACCGCATATTACATCAGTAACTCTCAAGAGACTGTTCTTGAGGGCTCTGTACTGTTCATTAATGCCTCTGTCTACCGCTCCCTGTCCAGCCACCATTCTCCTCATCTTATTGTTACTATATATAATCCCATTACATAAAGAATGTCAAGGTAATGACTAAATAAAAAGCAGGGGTAGAGGGCTATGGTAGACACAGCATCAGGGTACCTCATGTTACAGGCTTCATGAATACAGTAATACTTTTCCTCACTATCTTATTAAGCTTCACTGTAAAGTATATATGGCTAAGTTTATTGTTTTGGTAAGTATTATTATTTTTCTTTGCATTTTTTTTTTCTTAGATCTTGATAATATTATTCAGGAAGGTACCGTAGGGTAACCCAAGTACTTGCTCCAAATATAAATGACCTTGACATTTTTGAAGGTCATATACTTATTTTTGGTGCAAAAATTGCACATTTGAAATGTAAGTATCTCAGGGACTAATTGAGATATAGCTGTTTGGTTGAAAATCCTATGATAAAAAAAGTTTGCTGAGAATTCTGGCTGAATTTATGCCATTTAGCCTTGTTGAAAGTACCAAATTCATATCTGCTTAGTGTTTTCTTTGTAACACGTTAAGGAGAAAAGAAGGCTTTTCCGGGAATGGAAGAAGGGTGGTAACAGAGGGGAATGCTTGGCTGTCAAGCATAGGGCTAGAAAAGAGGTTTACAGGGCAAAGTCTGAGTCACAGAGACTTTTACTTGATAACCTAAATCATGTGGAAAGGAAGAATATGATATTCAAGGTGGCAGATCAGATGAAGAAGGAGAATAGGGATAGCATAGGTGACCAGTGTGTGAAGAATGATGGAGGAACGGTAGTGATGATATTAAGGATGTATGGGGAGAGCATTACAGCCAGTTGTTTAATGAGGAGTTTGACTGGGACAAGGAAGGTTTGGAGCCTGCAGATCCAGTGTTTTGCCCTTGGCCTTTGATTGACACTGCAACTGTGAGCGGGGCAATAGGCAGGATGCAGGTGGGGAAGGCAGGAGATGTGTCTGGGTTGACTGCTGAAGTGTTGAAAGCCTCAGGAGATAATAGTAGTGAGGTTAATCACCTGATAAATATGATTATATATGAGTGTGTTGTCCCAGATGATTGGCTGAAGAGTGTAATTTTAATTGTGTACAAGTTGAAGGGTGATGCCCTGGAAAGAGGAAATTATAGAGGCATAAAGCTTTTAGACTAGTTAATGAAGGTAATGGAGAGAGTTCTAGAAGATATGATTTGAGAATGAGTGAATATTGATGAGATGCAGTTTGGGTTTATGCCAGGCACAGGGACCACTGATACCATATTCATTGTTCGACAGTTTCAGGAAAAATGTGTAGGAAAGGAAATGGATCTATACTTTGTGTTTGTTAATTTGGAGAAAGCCTTTGACAGAGTCCTGAGAGAGGTGGTGAAGTGGGCAATGAGAAAGCTTGGGATTGAGGAGGGGCTGGTTAGGGTGGTTATGGCCATGTATGTGGGCGCTTGCACCCAGGTAAGGGTGATTGGAGATTTGAATGATGACTTTTCCGTGAATGTTGGTGTGCTCCAGGGGTCAGTTTTGAGCCCCTTTTTGTTTATCATGGTACTTGAAGCCCTCTCAAGTGACTTCAGAAATGGACTCCTGTGGGAGATGTTGTATGCTGATGATTTGGTGCTGACTGCAGAGAATGAAGGGGAGGTGGAGGAAAGATTTAGGAAGTGGAGAGATGATATGGGGCATAAGAGCTTAAGAATAAATGCAAATAAAACAGAAGTGTTGGTATTTAAGGCTGGTGGTGGTACTGTCAAAGAAGAGGGAGAGTGGCTCTGTGATTTGCCACAAGGGTGTGGGAAGTAACTCCATCATGAGCAGTGTCTGTGATAAGTGGGTGCATAAGAGATGTAGTGGTATTAGAGGTAGACTGCAAGATAATGCTGATTTCATGCGTGCAGTGTGTCGGGGAGAACAAGTGGAGATGGTCAGGCATGGGAGAGCAGGTGGTGATTGTTAGGCAGGAAAGTATTGAATTTGCTGGTGAGTCTCTTAAGTGTGCGGAAGAGTTTTGTTATTTGGGAGACATGTTATGTGCTGGAGGTTGGAGTGGAGCTAGGTTTGTGGCTAGAGTGAGGAGTGGTTGGAAGATGTTCAGGGAGCTGTTGCTTCTCCTGACATTGAGAGGGCTCTCCCTCCGTGCTAAGGGATCCTTGTATGCAGCATATATTAGGAGTGTAATGCTGTTTGGTAGTGAGACTTGGGCAGTAAAGGAAGAGGATATTCGCAGCCGCAGATGTACAGAAAAGACAATGATTAAAGTAGATGTGCAGTGCGTCCCTGAGTGTGAGGCCTGGAGGGGCTAGGTTTATGATGGAAGATTTGAGGGGTAGGATGGGACTGGAGGGCATTGGTGTTGTGAGGAGAGGTAGATTGAGATGGTTTGGGCATGTGGAGAGGATGGGGATGATAATTTGGTGCAGAAAGTGAAAAGTGTTAATGTTAGGGGTAGGGTTACGATGGGTAGTCCAAAAAAGACTTGAGACGAGGTCATTGAGTGTGACCTCAGGGATAAGGGACTGAATAGGGAAGCTGCCAGAGAACGAGCAGCATGGAAAGCTGCCATTAGGTGACCAAGGCTGACGCATGCAAGCATGTTGGAACCTTCAAAACAAATGAATGAATGTTTCAGAGAAAACCACAAAACCTGCAAAACTGTAATTTTATAGAAATATTGCTGTGGTCCCTCTCATTATCTAATAGGAATATGGTTACAGTTAAGTGTACAGTTTGCTAGTTAAGACAGTCAATACCATAAATAGTTATGGCTAAGCTTCCTTATTATGACTACAGAGTATGTAAATAGGTAACTAGTTAATAATCTTTTAGTCAAGCCAATGTGCATTATACATTATAGTTGATGCTAAGGTTTCACAGCATTTGGAATAATTTCAAGATGAAATTACTTCTACATTTGAGTGTATAAAAATGTAAGAGGATGCAGTGTAGTTAGGCCATATCTCATGTGCAGTCACAAACAGAGATTTCCTTTTCTACTGTAATTAATGCATAGGTGATGATCAACTAAATTTAACATAGTATTCACCTGCCTGTTTACTTGTTGATATGTGTAGTTATTTATTTTCTCACCACCAAAATTCAGTCTTCTTTGGCAATTTCAGTTTGCAAAGCTTGTTTGCAAATATTTAACCATGTTCTTTTAAGCTTTTAGTGTACTGGAACCCTTTTAGAGGCTACAAATGTCTTATAGTAAGTTAAACTACATGTAGCCACAGCACTAACAAACACTGTTAATTACTGAATGAACAAACATTTATCAGTAAAACTTCCACTTTGAATATAATGGGTGGCAAGGGGGCTTACTGATGACATCATCACTGACCAGCCAGTCAGTGCCATAATGCACGTGAAGCCACTGCTGTATTAGCCACCCAACTGGCTCAACAGACAGGTGCAAGGTATGAGGCTGAAAGATCCTGATGAGCTTTTAATTTTGATTTTTTTGTACCTACTGTCAGTGGAACCAACTGCATTATAGAAAAAAAAAATCCAATATGTATTAAGACAGAGCATTGGTTTATAGTGTAGGAAACTTCCAGCACAAGCTGAGAAAAAATTTCAGTTTTGAATACCACACAGCTCTGTGGGAGTAGTGCTACCTTATCCTTGTATGTGCCTTGCCTTAATGATGCCACACCATACCATGCCTTGCATCATACCACCTTCTCACACCTATCTATCTGTGTAGCTATCTATCGCCAGACACTATAATCGCGTAAGGGGTGGCTATTTGTCTTTGAAATAGTTGTTTTACAGGGAGGGGCACTAACCCTCTGCCAACCCACTATCTGACATGTATGGAACACGTATGGGTTGGTTATATAGTTACCACCCTGCATAGTAAATGGTTTCCTGGCTTACTGGAAACCATTTAGCTTGTCTCTCAATGTAAAGCCACCTGAAAAGGAAAGAAGAGTATAAAAAGTGATAGGAAAGATGGGAGAAATAGGAAGAAGTACAGTAAGTAGCACTACGTGAAGTGAGTGGATGATGGTTGCCACCACCTACCACCATCTCACACCACACCACACAAAATCATCCTCCCACACCACACCTTACCAAGAGCATTAGTACTGTATTACTGGAGGGCCATGAAATTCCTGCATCTAGTTTTTTTTGTACAGTACATGTTATCAGTCACTCTTTGTACATCAGAAAAGATAGAAATACCGTAGTTTATAGTATAGGTTCTGGTTGTCATCCTTATCATCATCATCATTACCATCATCATTATCATCAATGATATTAATGTACAGAATACAAAGTATCAGCTATAGATGCAGTACATTGTGGTAGGTGGGAGTTCCCATCATCCATCCATTTAGTGTAATGGTACTCTGTTTTAGGATAGCTCTACATCAAGCCAAATGATTTCCTGTAAACCAGGAAATTACCATTATACATGTAAGTGTGTACTGTAATTGTAATTTTGCCCCCTTTTATAATTAATTATTTATTTGTAAAATAATATTGGTATCCAGATGAAGAAGACATCTGCTCTGCTCAGTTGACCACCAGTGATTTCGTATCGGGTGAAACTCCGTGGCAGCAGAAGCTGGAGAAAGCGCAAAATGTGCTCTTCTGTAAGGAGCTCTTCAGTCAGCTGGCACGTGAGGCTGTCAAGCTTACACCCTCCATCCCACATCTGGTTGTGGGTAATCAGATCACTGCCACCATCTTCCCTGGCATACACCTTCTTGTTGGCCTCTGTCACTCAGATGGAAAGAAGTGAGTCACTTGAGTCTGTCACTTTGATTATTGTCATCAGTGCTGTTAATGCTTTGTATTGCATTGATTATCATTGTCATTGCTGTTGATGCTTTGTATTGCATATTTTTTGAGGTTTGTTTATGCTTTCAAAGAGCATGCAGTATGGTCATGTTTGTTTTTAAAATAAGGCCAAAGCATTTATGCTTAACATTATCATTGTTACACTATTTGTCACTGGTCATTGGGATGAGTAGTTTTGAGAAACTGGAAAAGGAAATCATAGAACTATAATTATGAACAAAATGCCCAATGAAAACAGCCTTGTATACAGTATAATAGCAGGGGTACCTGGCATTGCATGGGAAAACCCAATGATTACACATATCAGCACTGTCTGGAACCTTGAATTGCCACTCCCCATGTGAGAGAAGACCCATAGGGTTTTGTTTAACCCACTGAACATGTGTTCCTCCTTGGGCCCATTTCCCACGGATATATTCCCCTTGGACATCATACCATGGACCTATTTTCTCATTACCCACCCACCCACTCTGCCCATCTCACCAATCCATCCACCTATCCAACCCATTGTAGCTAATAATGGTATGGTTGTACTAGTAAAAAACTGTACTGTAATTAGCCATTGTGTTGTCATCATGTTGACTGTTTCTAATTACAGTAGTTCTAACCTTGGCCCACAGGGGTGCCACTCTAGCAGCTGTTTGCACATATTTAATTACATTGTAAAAAGTTACTCCTATTAGAGCTTGTTCACAAAGTTCTGTATGCATCTTCCCTGATTTCCATAGAGGACACACACACACACACACACACACACACACACACACACACACACACACACACACACACACACACACACACACACACACACACACACACACACACACACACACACACACACACACACACACACACACACACACACACACACACACACACACACACACACACACACACACACACACACACACACACACACACACACACACACACACACACACACACACACACACACACACACACACACACACACACACACACACACACACACACACACACACACACACACACACACACACACACACACACACACACACACACACACACACACACACACACACACACACACACACACACACACACACACACACACACACACACACACACACACACACACACACACACACACACACACACACACACACACACACACACACACACACACACACACACACACACACACACACACACACACACACACACACACACACACACACACACACACACACACACACACACACACACACACACACACACACACACACACACACACACACACACACACACACACACACACACACACACACACACACACACACACACACACACACACACACACACACACACACACACACACACACACACACACACACACACACACACACACACACACACACACACACACACACACACACACACACACACACACACACACACACACACACACCGCTTGCTGGTGCAGTGGTAACGTTCCCGTTTGCCAACTGGTGGACGGGAGTTCGCGCCTCGCTCAGGTTGCGAAAAGTTTCGCTGACGAAGTGGGTGGTTACTGTCCCCCTTGAGCAAGGGGACGGGTGTGTGCATGTGTGAAGGTCACAGCCTTGCCCTTAGATCGGACTATATGAGCTCTCAGCTCCCTTCCGGGAGAGTAAAAGCTGACGATCACGACCATCAAGTGATCCTGAACAACCCGGTGAATTACACACACACACACACACACACACACACACACACACACACACACACACACACACACAGAATGATCCCATGGTTATTGCGCACATAGTTATAATGGTGTTCATTATCATTTGCCAGATGAAAATTTTGAATTCTTGGGACAAATCGAAATATGTCCAGGCAAAGTTTTGTGAGTACCTTGATTTTTTGTGTGTCATGTTCAGGCAAATTAAAGTAAATTATTTCATTACTTCGATAATTTGTAAAGTCTGACTTAACAAATATAACTGTGTGGGGAGATGGGGGGAGAGGCTGCTTGTGGGATGTCCCACTTGCCCAAGGAAACTAATATTCAGATTTATTTGAGAGCGTTTTGCTGTTGCATCAGTTTGCTTCGTGCATTCTACTTTTGCTTCATCAAAAAGTTTTCCATTGTTTTAGTTTCAAATGTCTAATTACAACTTACAATAGAGCTGTAACAAAGTATGGGCTACGAGGTACTTAAAAGTGATGGTGGCTACCAGCCATTTTTATTGGCATTCGGGTGTTTTGCTAAGTTAGATTTTACATTGTGTTGCAGTAATGACATAATTTACCTTAATTTGCCTGAACATGGGGGGTGGGAATCAAGGAGCACGTAAAATTTTATGAGAATTCAAAAATTCAAATGTGTCTAAACCATCTGGTAAACTTTGTAAGGACCCGTTTTTTAAATTGTTTTATACAAATTACTATATATAAAATTTTGGATGGTCTTACTATCAAATGGGTATTGTAACCTTTATAAAGAAATAATTTAAAATGCATCATTAATAATGCACTTGGACAGCCAATCAGCTGCCAGCTTTCAAAAGCTTAAAGTGTGTCTCTTCTCAGAGTAGATCAACTAGGCTAAAGTTCTTCACCTCCTTGCCTCAGAACCCCTTACCTCAAGCCCATCTCAGGTCTCTGTATGGTATGTGTTTCTTTCCTATTATGCCCTTTTTATGATTTTTTATAATTGTATTTTCTATTAACCTAACCGTGCTTATGTGTGTTGCTGTTTCTTACTATAACAGTTTGTTTTTATCTACTGGGTCCAAATTGTTGTAAATGGGAAAATTTGGGTTCACAAGTGGAGTGACCAGTACTAATTAGAAGAAATTCCGTACATTCCGTACTTTTGTTATCATGCAGTTTCTTCATTACACATTAGGCACAGTACCAGTTATTGCGATAACCAAGGGATCACTGTTTATGGATTCACTCACCTCTCAGGCCAGTGAAATTTTTTACTTCACCTCACAGACATACACCTTTAACATTATGGTTTGTATTGGCTCCAACATGCTTGCATGCATTGGCCTTGGTTGCTTAATGGCAGCTGTCCTCATTGCTCAATCTCTGGCAGAATACCTATGCAGTCCCTTATCGCTGAGGTCACACTCCATGACCTTGTCTCAGGTATTTTTCGGTCTGCATCTTGTAACTCTACTTTTGATGTTCATACCTCTCACTTTCCGTACCCAGTTGTCTAACATGCTTGCATGTGTAGGTCTTGGTCACCTAATGGCGGCTTTCCTCGCTGCTCGATCTCTGGTGGACTACCTTTCCAGTCCCTTATCCCTGAGGTCACACTCATATGACCTCATCCCAGGTCTTCGTCTCATTAACTCTCCTGCTTTTACTGGCTCCCTTCAACCTTTGTCTCTCTGCCGCATTGTCGCATCTTTATCTCTTTTCTGTTGCAACTTCAATGGTCTCTGCTTCTCTGGACTGTCTGCTTGCACCCCTCCACCAGTACGGTGGACACTTATCAAGCAACAACCTCTCATCCTTCTCTGTCCAGCTTTTAAATGCAAGAGTTAACCATTATTCTCAGTCCAACATGTATGCAACAGGTCAAACTCTGGAACTGTCTTCCTCTGTCTGTATTTCTTACTGCCTATGGACTCTAGTCTTCCAAACACAATGTATCCAGGCATCTTGAAGTGAATGGATCTTGAATTTGGCTCTCCATTATTGTGTTTTTGTTTTTTCGTGGAGAGAACAATCTTATGGGTTTCTGGCCTTTGGTTCCTTCTTGCATTAAAAAAATAAATAAAAGTTGAGAGACTCTCCAGCAAGATCAGTCCTTTCATGCCTGACAATCTCTATATGCGCTCTCCGACACACAGCACACACGAAATCAGCATTATTTCACAGTCTACCTCTAATACCAACACATCTCTTATGTACCCACTTATCACAAACACTGCACAAGATGGAGCAAGATCAGTTTTGGCATGCATTACAATCCCTATGTGCTCTCTCCGACGCACCATACACACAAACTCAGCATTATTTCACAGTCTGCCTCATTTACCACTATATACATCTCTTTTGCACCCACTTATCACAAAACACTGCACAAGATGGATATGCTTCTGACACCGTTGTAGCAAACTGCACATGGCCACACCCCCCTTGCTTTGACAGTACCAACACCATCCTTAGATATCATCACTTTTGCTATATCAGCACTTACTCTCAAACCATTGTGCCCTAATCCATCTTTCCATTTTCCAAATCTTTCTTCTATGTCCCTTTTATTCTCTGCAATCAGCACCAAGTACATCTGCCATAGGAGACCATTTCTGAAGTCACGTGAGAGAGCTTCAGGCATCATGACAAACAATAAGGGGCTCAAGACTGACCCCTGATACACACCAGCATTCACGGAAAACTCATCACTCTAATCTCCACTCACTCACCTGGGTGTGAACGTCCACATACATAGCCATAACCACCTAACCAGCCACTCCTCGATCCCAAGCTGCCTTATTGTCCACATCACCTCTCTAGGGATGCTGTCAAAGACCTTCCCCACATCAACAAAAACAAAATACAGGTCTCTATTCTTTCCTACATATTTTTCCAGAAGCTCTCAGACAATGATTATGGCATCAATGGTCCCTTTCCCTTGCATAAATCCCAATTGCATGTCATCAATATTCATTTTTTCCCTTATCATACCTTCAAGGATTCTCTCCATTACCTCATTATCTGGTCCAAAAATTTTATGCCTCAAAACTTCCTCTATCCAGGACATCATCCTTCCCCTCATACACATTTACAGTCACTTTCTTCAACCAGTCATCTGGTACCAGAGACTCGTATATATTAGAATTAATCAAATCAATATCTAAACTCACTCCCACATCTTCTGAGGCCATCAGCAATTTAGTATTCAACCTCCCACCTTCCCCAACTGCATCCTACATATTGCCCTGCTTACAGTAGCAAGATTAATAAAAAACCATGGGCCAAACACAGGATCTGCTGACACCAAACCTTCCCAGTGTCAGTCAAACCTCTCTTTCGGCAACCAGTTATAGTGTCCTTTCAGCAACCAGTTATAATGCCTTCTCCAGGTGCCTTTAATATTCCCACTGTCCACCACTACTGTCCCTTCATGATTTTTCACATCTGCTTAACAAGTATATCCTTGTTTTCCCTATTCATCTGATTTTTCACTTTAAATACTACAGTCCTCCTTTCAGGACAGTTCAGGTTATCCAATAAAAGCCTCTGAGAGTCTGATTTTGCCCTGCATATCTCCTTTCTGGCCATATGCTTGGCAGCCAAGTTTTCCTGTGTGTTACCACCCCTTTTCCTTTACTGGAAAAGGCTTCTTTTCTCCTTAACTGTGACTTCCATACCCTCATCCCACCTTATGTCTTGGAGGGCCCCTTGTCCATCCACACAGTGGATCAGTATCTCTGAAGAAATTGTTCTTGAGAGATCTATGCTGCTGCTCATTAACACTTCTGTCTACAGCTTCCTGTTCAGACTATTCACCATCATCCGGACCTCCTTTCCCACCCTAGGGCGGGTGAGGAGTAGCATCGTCCAGACAGCCCAAATTTGCCCAGTGCAATGGGTCATGCCATTCACTCACCATTTAAGTTTCCGGAATCCTGGCTCTATCAGATACACCAAAAACATTCACCACATTCTGTAGCTTCACACAGATGTATCCGATAGAGTCAGTCCGGATGCTATCACATTTAAAGGGGGTACCAAATCCCTGATTATGCATTTCTCCTCACAATATTCATCCAGTCAGCTCGATCTCTTGTTAGTCCCCAAGCCTCACTGACTTCCATACCTCTCTTCCTCACACACTCATGCACCATATCCCTCCACCTTCTCTTTGGCCTACCTCATCTCCTCGCTCCTTTAGATTTGCTCAGATATACCTTTCTTACCATTCTATTGTTATCCATTCTCTCCACATGACCATACCATCTCAGTACACTCACTTCGATTCTGGTGTCCACAGACTTCCTCACTCCACATCTTTCACGAATCACATTATTTTGTATCTTGTCCACTCTCTTTACTCCACATACATTCCTCAGAAATCCCATCTCTGCTGCTCTCACTCTTGACTTTTCATTTTCATGCCACACCAGTCTCACATCCGTATGTTAAAGTTGGCACTAACACACCTTCATGTTAGCCTTGTGCAGCTGCAACACTCAAGCCTCTGTTTCTTATCAAGGCCTTCATGGCACCAGCAACTTTTCTTCCTTGTCACTTTACTTCCCACTTTTTTTGCACATTTTCCTCTCTTTTCTGTCACCATACCCAGGTATTTGAACTCTCTCACCAATTCCAGTCTCTCTCCATTCACAGTAACATCACACTGGGAGTCACCTTCACTCTCTCAGTAACCATTACTCTACTCCTTTCTACATTTACTCTCAAGGCACGACACTCACTGACATCAGCAAAACTCTGCACTAGTCTACCAAGTTCTTGTCTGGTATTTGCAAGTAGCCCTGCATCATCAGTGAATGATGAAGTGAAAGAGAGAGAGAGATTGTTCAGGTGCTTGAGGATGCAACAGTGGATGTATGTGGATTGACTGAAACTAAATGAAAAGGTGAAAGGGTGAGAGAATGGGAGTATGGTTTAAGAATACAGTATGTGTGGGAGTTAGTGAGAATGAGAGGGCAAGAGAGGGAGTTTGTCTGATGATAAGCAAGAAGTGGAAGGAGAATATGAGAGAGTATGGAACAGTGGGTGGAAGGATTGTATGGGTGAGGATGATAGTAGGTATACAAGCTTGGATGATTGTATGTGTGTATGTGCCAACAGAGGACCGAGTAGCAAGAGTGAAAGATGAGTTTTGGGCGAGTGTAGAACGATGTATGGACAAGTTTGAAAGGAGCAAGAGAGTGTGTTTGATTGGAGACATAAAAGGCAAAGTTAGGAATGTATGAGTGGATGGAGTGGTTGGTCAGTGGGGTGTGCCAGCTGAAGTAGATGGGAATGGTAGTGCTTTGGTGGACACCTGTGCTACTAAGGGGTTAGCAGTAGCCAACACCATCTCTCGGCATAAGATGATCCACAGGTATACATGGAGAGCCGTGAGGAGGATGGACGGTGAACTTGTTGACCAAAGGCAATGATAGATTACATGTGTG
Source organism: Coenobita brevimanus (assembly GCF_032717465.1). NCBI lineage: Eukaryota > Metazoa > Arthropoda > Malacostraca > Decapoda > Coenobitidae > Coenobita > Coenobita brevimanus. Next base: position 5,627,041 of record NC_137063.1, read on the forward strand.
TGGATGAGCGAATTAAAAAAAAAGTGTTGGATGCAAGAGTGTGGGGGAATGGAATCTTGGACCATCACTTAGTTATGGCCAAGGTAAGGCTGCAAAGAAAATGGGTGAAGAGACAAAGGGGAAGACAGGAGGAAACAGCTTCTGTGAAAAGAGTGGAGAAGTTGCAAGAGAGTGAGAAAATGGCAGAGTATAAGAGCATAGTGGAAGAAAGATTGGGAAGGTATGAGTTAGAGCAGATGGAAGGGGCGGAAGAAGCATACAAGGGATTCACGGAAGAGGTAGGCACAGCATGCGAGGTGGTTTGTGGAGTGAGGAGGAGATGCACGGGTGTGCAAGGGACGGCATGGTGGAATGATGAGGTGAAACGAGTTGTGGAACAAAAGAAGAAGGCATATAGTGACTGGCTAGCAAGTAGAGGTAGGGGAGAAGATGAGAGAGAGAAGAGAGAAGTATATATGAGCAGGAGAAGGGACGTGAAGAGATTGATAAAGGAAAGTAAGAAGAGAATGGATGAAGAGTTTGGAAGGAATCTGAGTGTGAGATGGAGGGAGAGTAAGAAATTGTTTTGGAAGGAGGTAAAGAATGTAAGACAGAGTGAAAGGGGAAATAGGGGAGTGAAAGATGGGAATAATAGATTGTTGGTGGAGAAGAGAGAGAAAGTGAGGAGATGGAAGGAGCACTTTGAGGATTTGTTGAATGTAGAGAGTGAGAGCAGTGTAAGTGGTTGGGGAATGGCTGGGAGAAGAAGAGATGAGAGGAGGGAGGAAGAGATCAGTAGGGTGGAAGTAGTTGAAGCATTGAAGATCAAGATGGGAAAGGCCCCAGGAATTGATGGAGTGTTTGGTGAAATGTTGAAGTATGGGAATGAGATTGTTGTGGAGTGGATATGGGAAGTTGTGTAGATTGACTTGGGTATAGGGAAGGGTTCCAGAGGACTGGAAATCAGGTATAATTGTTCCTTTATACAAAGGAAAAGGGGAGAGAGAAGTATGTGGTAACCATAGGGGTATTTGCCTTCTTAGTATGATTGGAAAAATATATGGTAGAATACTCATTGATAGGGTTAGGCATATAACAGAGGAACTAGTTGGAGAAGAACAAGGGGGATTTAGGAAGGGAAAAGGGTGTGTAGATCAGATATTTGTTCTAAGATGTTTAGTGGAGAAGTATCTAGAGAAGGGGATGAAAGTGTATGCTGCCTTCATGGACTTGAAGAAAACATATGACAGAGTAGATAGGTAAGGTATGTGGAAGGTATTAAGAATATATGGAGTGGAGGGGAAATTGTTGAGTGCTGTGAAGAGTATGTATGAGGGAGCTAGGGCTACGGTGTGAGTGGATTGTGAGCTGAGTGAGTTCTCTGATCTAAATGTGGGACTGAAACAGGGATATATGATGTCTCCATGGCTGTTTAATATACACATGGATGGGGTTGTAAAGGAGGTGCAAGGTAGGGCAGTGGATGTGGGGGTGGCTCTAATAAATGATGGTGAGATGTGGAAGATTCTGGTGTTGCCATTTGCTGATGATACAGTATTGTTGAGTGATGATGAATGGAAGTTACAAGGTCTGGTGAATGAATTTGGGACAGTGTGTAAGAAGGGGAATCTGAAAGTTAATGTAAACAAGAGTAAAGTTATGGTGTTTGAGAGAAATGAAGTCACAGAATGCACAGTGAAGTTGGAAGGTGAGGATATGGAGAATGTGAGTGCATTCATGTACTTGGGTAGTGTGATGAGTAAGGATGGATGTTTTGGGGATGAAGTGCTTGAAAGGGTAAAGCAGGGAAGGAAGGTTGTTGGTTCACTGAACACGATGATGAAAAGTAGGGAGGTGAGTATGGAAGTTAAGAAGTCACTGCCAGATAGTATTGTGATCCCTACCCTGATGTATGGAAGTGAGGCGTGGACCTCGCTAGTGGGGAACAAGTCAAGAGTGAGAGCAGTGGAAATGAGTTCCCTGAGAGGAGCATGTGGAGTGACATGGAGGGACTGGTTGACGAATGAAGAAGTGATAGAACGTTGTGGGGTGGATGTGAATGTGACTGAGAAAATTAGAAATACACTAAGGTAGTCTGGACATGTGGAGAGAATGGAGAATGAAAGACTGGCTAAGAGGGTGTATGTGGGAGGAGGGAGTGAGTTGGGGGAGGGCAGTCATGTGGTGGGTAACAGAGCGACTTTATGGCATTTTATGTGGCCACCCTTTGTGGAAGTGGGGTGTCAGGCTACAGATAGATAGATAGACCATTCATCACCAGCACCATCCCCCTCTCTGGTACTTGTGTTTTTACTGCTCTCATCACCCCATCCATAAATATATTGAACAACCACGGGGCCATCACCCAACTTTGTCGCACGGTCACACCAATTGTGAACTATTCACCTACATGCCCATATAGCCTTACGCATTTTCACTTCCATCATAAAAACTCTTGACGGGACCTATCAGCTTACCATCTGCACCGTACATACGCAAAACTTTCCACAATCCTTCTCTGTCTACTTTGTCATATGCATTTTCCAGATCCATGAATGCCATAAACACCTTATAGTCCTTCTCACAAGCCTTCTCCACTGTCTGTCTTACTGCAAATACAGTATTTGATCCACACATTGTCTGCTACTCCTAAAGCCACCCTGTTCATCGCTCACTAGGACTTCTGATATCTCTCTTACTTTCACTATAATAATTCTTCCATATACCTTCCCTACCACATTCAGTAAACTTATGCCATGATAATTCTTGCCCTCACTTCGCTCTCCAGTATTTTTGTACAGGGTACAATCACAGCCTTTTTCCACTCTGCTGGCACAGTTTCACTCATCCATGCCTTCTTACATATCTCCAACAAGCACTTCATTCCGTTTTCTCCACCGTACGTAATCATTTCTACATACACCTCATCAACCCTGCTGCTTTTCCATTTTTCAGCTGCTTCACAGTGGTCTTTACCTGTGCGAGTGTCACGTTTCCTGGCACTGCATTCCTTCTCTGCACAGCCCCAAAACCATTCTTGCTTACAGCAGCTCTGCTATCCCTATTCCCATTCATCAGGCTCTCAAAATATTCATTCCATCTGGTCCTTACCTCATTCCCCATGGGTTAATAATCTACCACTTACATCCTTCACATTTCTTTCCATTGTCACTTCGACATTTCCGCACCTCTTTCCAGAATAACTTGCTATTTTCAGAGTACTTCAGATTATTCATCCTGGTAAAGAGAAGGCGTTCCTTAATACTTTTTTTTTCTCTCAACTTTCCTATTTTTCTCCTCGCTGCATAGGTCCTCTTCTTCACCACCTGCTTTTTCAGGACCATGCCACATATAAGTACTTTGTGTTGTTGCACACACCCTTTGCACCCTATAACATTAACATCCTTCACCAACCTCCTGTCAGGCCTCCTGACCAAGAGATAGCCAGGCTGGCTACTAGTACTCCCAGATTCATATTTAATCAGCCATTTCTCTGTTTTCCTAAAAAGCATGTTGTGCACAATCATGTTCATTGTCTCCCCAACCTCAAGTATCCATTCCCCTTCTGCATTCCTAGTACCATATGTGCATCCCTTGTGCATCCCTTCATATCTTTGAGTTGCATCACCCACATGGCCATTTAAATCCCCAGCCATAACTACAATCTCATCGTTCCCTATACCATCAACCACACATATGAAGTCATCCCAGAATCTGTCTTTTTCATCATCCATGCCAGTACTTTTGCAGATCTAAACTTGGAGAAAGAAATACTGATGTGGGACTTAGTGTGTACTGACGTTTTGCCTCCTGGCTTCCTCAGAATACAGTTGCTGAATATACACCACATTTCCTGTATATACAGCAGAAAGCAGTAGGGGTGTGGGGGGGTGAGGTATTGGCTAGAGGTGGTAGGGGGGGTCAGGTAGGGTAAGGAAGGTGAGGTCCCAGGGGAAAGAGATTACAGATCACGGCACAAGGACAGAGAAAAGAAATGAAACAGGGGACAGATGAAGTGGGAAGTCCATAGGGAGAGGGAAGGAATGTTGGGTAAGGAAAAAAAGGTCACAAGGGGAAAGGGACTGCCAATCCCAGCACAGGTGTGTGTATGTGCACACACACACACACACACACACACACACACACACACACACACACACACACACACACAAGTGTTGTATATATGGGCAAGAAGCTGGGTGAAGAGAGGGAATAGGGATGGATGGGAAGGAAGGAGGGGTGATATTTTGAGTTTAGGGGGGGGGGTGAGGAAGTTATCCTATTGACAATATATTTGGCCACAGAATTCAGTAGGTGATAAGATTTGTTGTTTTGTTTATTGGAACATGCTGCTTCCAGACATTTGCGTCTTTTTAAGTCTGCTTCCTTGTTCAGAATTTTTGCATTTTCCCCTTTCATTACACGACCTGTATTAAATCTGTGAGCTACACATGCGTTGTTGGTGTTGTACCAGTGTATTGTATACTTGTGTTCTTTTATTCTCACTTCCAAATCACACCCTGTTTCACCTATGTAGACCTTATCACATACTGCACATGGAGTGCAGTAAACACCTCTCTTGTCTATGTTGCTGGTTTGTACTGTGTGTTTGGCCAGGTCAGCCACTGTTTGAGATGTCTTAAAAGCCACCTCAGTTCCTGAATTTCTTAAAACCGTGCAATGTTGTTGCTTGTATTATTATTGGGCAGGATTATGCATGTGACATCACTGGATTTCTCAGCCGTTGCCCATTCCCTGATAGCCCTCACCCCCCCATTGCTTTCTGCTATATATACAGGAAATGTGGTGTATATTCAACAGTTGTATTCTGAGGAAGCCATGAGGCGAAACGTCAATACATACTAAGTCCCACATCAGTGTTTCTTTAATTTGTCAATGAACATTGAATCAAGATCTAACTTGGACTATATGGATGTAATTAAACAAAGGTGTCCAACTTGGCCAGGAGACATGGACAAGAAGATAATGATTTTTTTATGATGATATTTTATTTTATATTATTGAGTCTTTTCATTTTCAAAATATTTCTGCTTGTCCTAATGCAGAATTAAGGACAGTGCTGGGGAAGCCAAAATTTGTCTTGCTTGTTTGTTTGAGCATTTGTAACACAAGCAACGCAGTGTGCCATCATCCAAAAATAGCCCCAGGATTCAATTCACATGACCAGGACAGGCAAGAAATTAAGGCTCACACTCATACATGAACTGTATCTTAGAAATCAGACTTCTCCCTGTACCTCTTTTTATGTAAGTTAGTGCCCCTCCCCAGAAAACAGCTAACTAAAAAGACGACCAAGAAGCCTCAGACAAGGACTGACCAAAAGATGACGACCAAGGACCGGACAAAGGACATGGTACAGATCGCGACATGGAATGTAAGGGGTGCGAATGATGAGGTGAAAGAGAGAGAGATTGTCCAGGTGGTTGAGGGTGCGAAAGTGGATGTATGTGGAGTAACTGAAACTAAATGGAGAGGAGAGAGTGTGGGAGAATGGAAGTATGGTTGGGGTATACGTGCAGGAGTAGGTGAGAATGAGAGGGCAAAAGAAGGAGTGTGTATTGTTGTGAGTAAAAGATGGAAGAAGAACATATGTGAGTATGGATCAGTTGGCTCAAGGATTGTGTGGGTAAGATTGAAAGTTGGAATACAAATGTGGGCGATTGTGTGCGTGTATGCGCCAACGCAAGATCGTGCAAGCATAGTGAGAGAAGAGTTCTGGACAAATGTGGAAGTGTGCATGGAAAAGTTTGGAAGGAATGAGAGAGTGTTTTTGATTGGTGATATGAATGGTAAAGTAAGGAATGTGAAGGTGGATGGAATAGTTGGTGAGTGGGGTGTGCCTACTGAGATAGATGAGAATTTCAGTGCATTAGTAGACATTTGTGCTGGGAGGGGGTTGGTGATAGCCAATACCCTCTTCAGGCACAAAATGATCTACAGGTATACATGGCAAATGATGAGAAGCGTGGGTGGTGAACTGAATGAAAGGAAGGCAATGATTGATTATGTGTGTGTGTGGATGAAAGGATGCGAAGATGTGTATTGGATGCAAGAGCTTAAAGAGGTTGGGGGAGTGGACTTTCTGACCACTACTTGGTGGTGGCCAGAATCAAGATCCAAGTAAGATGGAGAAATAGAAGAAGGGAAGGACGGGAGGAAGGAGTAGTTGCAAGGAGAGTGGAAAGGTTACAAGAGGATGAGAAAAAGGCAGAATATAAGAGAGAAGTGGAGGAACGATTGGGTAAATATGAATTAGAGCAGATGGGAGACGTGGAAGGTGTGTGCAAGATATTCACAGAAGAAATATGTGCAGCATGTGATGTGGTGTATGGGGTGAAGAGAAGATGGAAGGGGGTGCAAGGAACAACATGGTGGAATGAAGAGGTGAGACTGGCTGTGGCACAAAAGAAGAAAGCACACAAGGAATGGATGAGAAATAGGGGGATGGAAGAAGTTGAGAGCCGGGAGAGAGAGTTATATGTAGAAAGAAAGAGAGAGGTGAAAAGACTAGTAAGAGAGAGTAATAAGAGAGTGGATGAGGAATTTGGAAGGAATTTGAGTGTAAAGTGGAGGGACTAAAAGAAAATGTTCTGGAAAGAGGTGAAGAGAGTAAGACAGGGTGGCAGTGAAGTTAGCAGGGGAGTGAAAGATAAAAATGGTCGATTACTAGTGGAGAAGGGAGAAAAAGTGACCAGATGGAGAGAACACTTTAAGGAATTGTTAAAAATAGAGAATAGAAGTAATGCAAGTATTAGTGGCTGGGGAATGGCTGGGAGAAGGAGGGAGGTGAGAAGACAGGAAGAGATCAGTAGAAGTTGTGGAAGCAATGAAGAAAGTCAGATTGGGGAAAGTCAAAGGAATTGATGGAGTGTGTGGTGAAATGCTGAAGCATGGGGAGAGATAGTAGTAGAATGGATGTGGAAGATGTGCAGATTGGCCTGGGAGGAAGGTAGAGTCCCGGAGGATTGGAAGTCAGGGATAATTATTCACTTGTACAAAGGAAAAGGGAAAAAAGAAGTGTGTGGTTATCATAGGGGCATTTGTGTTCTTAGTGTAATAGGAAAAGTGTATGGTAGGATACTTATTGACAGAGTTA